>NC_133472.1:32054967-32111253 GCF_025370935.1 Choristoneura fumiferana
CAGTCTGAATCGGTGCTCAGCACGAGACAGCAGGAGTGATTGAAGTCTAAAACATCGAAGACGAACAGTTGAAGTAGACGACTATATAGGTTCACTCCTGCTGGCTTGTGCTGAGGCACCGACTACTGACTGTAGAAAATTACTTCATGGTTTTTTGTAGTCGGTTCAATTTTTATTGTACCTATATTTTTTGTTATTCTTCTTTGGCGTTTTTTTTTTGTGTCGGGGGTTTTTTAAGTGGAAGGAAGGAAATAAATAGGAATAGGAAGAAAATGCCTGAGAACTTGAATTTTAAACGTGCTTATGGTCTGTCCCAGAATTCGAGATACTAAAATGACGTTTTCATGTGTTACCTGTTTTTGCGTCTCATAAATAGTGATGTGCGCAACCGGTTATTACCGAAAGATTTTGTAGGTACCTATGTATGTATGTCGTAAAATATTAAGATATGAACGGATCCGTGATGTACTAAAATGTAGGCACTTAGGACATTCTAGAAAAGGTAAAATAGGTCTAATAAATGCGACCGTTTTCGAGATATTTCGACTTATTTATAGATGTTGATGTTTAGTTCAATTTCATTCTAAGTAAGTTTTAACATTACTAAATAATAAATGATATGAGAGTGAATAATGAATATTTGATTTTATCTATGATATGAATATCTAAATAAAAACACGAGAAAACGCACTGATCAACATCCGATGACAATACGAGTAAGTAACGAAAATCGGTTGAATACCATTGAATACGAAAAACATGAACAATGACGTTGTGTGATATCTGAGGGCTACTCCGGAATTCGAAAATCAAAGTTCGTACCGTAACGTCCCTCTCACTTACGTATTAAATTAATAGTAGTGTCAGAAGGACGGAACGACACGAACTTCGATTTCGAATTTCGTAGTAGCCCCTGCTGGTGCTGGCCCTGACTACGAATGCAAAAACTCAACTTCGTATGTGCCGTCCCGCTGACTGCTTATCTCATTCATACGCGAGTGAAAGGACGTGCCATACGAATCGTTTTTCTAGTTTTGTAGTAGCCCCTGTTAATTATTTTACGTTGGCACTAAGTGATGAACACATGTATTTTACCTGTGCTTAGATTTATCCATTTATCGTAATGATAAAGTAAAATGGAAAGTAGAGATATTGAATGCATTAATTTAATTTTTGTTATCGTAAAATAAACATTTTATCGTTATTACGAAACCGGAATCACGGAGCAGCACTGTCCTTTTATGCTGGCCAACATTATTTTTTTACGTTTGGACATTTTCAGACTTCATTTTAGTATCTGAGAATTCTTGGACAGACAATAGAGTCTTCACTTTCTAATCCTCACACGCGACTTGAAGACATTGATGCAGTTTTTGGTCAAACCAGCGAGCCATCAACTCTACACATCTATTTTGTCTCCAGCGTGTCAAGAATCGTCGTATCTAGAGGTAAATAGTGATGACAATGGCAGCGGATGTGAGCATTAAAATAAATGCACATAGTGAAGTAAAAAAAGCCCGTGTTGTTTTATTTTTGTACAAAAAGAACATAACTAACAAAATTTTACAAAAACAGCATAAGTGAGGAACCATGTTTAATATTTTTTCAAAAAATACTGGTCTTTGAAATGTGTATTTCTGAACTATTGGCCACTTAATAAACCACACCTAAATAATATTTATCTCTAATAATTAATATGTAAGAAGACATTTTGCAGACTCCTACCTATGAATATAAGCTGTAATAAAGAGCAAAATACCTCAATATTTCCTGTACGGTTGGGCTCGTCCGTTTGCTTTCCGATTTTCAATATGAACACGTCTTTGTCAGGATGTAAAACTTTCTGAGCCTTGACTCCTTTAGGTGCATCCTTAGGAGTCACATTGCACACGCTGCACATCGTGTCATGAGCCTCTTTCTTGCTGTAAATTAGCTCAGAGTTCAACTGCGTCCTGTGTGTCAAAGCTTCGCAAATGTCGTCGGGAATCTGAAGGGGATAATGCACATGTTTTACTATAATGAAAGAAAATACATTAAAAAAAACTGTCTTCCCACTAATATTATAAATGCGAAAGCTTTTTTGATTGTTTGTTTGTAACCTCATCACGTCTAAACTGTTGAACCGATTTAGATGAAATTCGATGTACAGATAGTTTGGGTCCCGGGGAAGGAAATAGGATAGTTTTTATCCCGGAAAATTGCATAGTTCCCGCGGGTAGCGATAGACAAATTCTACGCAGATGGAGTCGTGGGCCATAGGCTAGTAAGACCATAAAAAGAGGCATAAACCTGACGTCACACTGCTGTTGATTTTGAGGGACACATGGCAACTATAAAATATTCAATTGTCAGGAGACGAACAATTTCGGAATCACTGGATAATTTCTAGCTTGTATAAAGTCTGTAGTCGGTGCCTCAGCAGCTCCTTATTTTTTGTATATTCAGTTGTTTTCGCTAAGCAAGTATGTCCTTAAGTATGGGCCCCGCTTGCTATGAGCAATACGGTAAGAGTAAGAAAATGCAAAAAAAAATTGCTTACGTTCCATTATGTTCTCACCTTAATCTACCCACCACCCCTGAGTTTTTTTTTTCTAAAGCTCCCCTTCACTAACGCCTCCTACTTTTTCTGAGCATTTTACTGGCACCGCCTCCCTGAAAACCTTCAACGCCCACAAGGTGCTATCATGCATGTTGAGAACTTACGTAATAATGCCGAATGAAGAGTTTGTCTCATATTGGTAACCGGTCAAGCTGACCTAATTTGGCAGACCGTCCGATGACTTCTTAAGGAAATGAAGACAGTGTCATACGAACATCAAAGACTTCTTTAAACTGAACTATCATCTAACCTAACAAAACTGACCAGTTAGTGGAAGTTACGGAATGTTAGTATGTTGGCATTGGCACGCAGTGAGGGTAGGGGAGGGTAGGGTAGGGTAGGGTAGGCTAGCAGCTGTACGCGGACGCATGCGCCACCAGCAGCAGCAGGGTAGGCGGCATTACCGCTGCCTACCCTCACTGCAAGCCCTAGATCGTTGGGATACCTGGAAGTTAAGGGCATTGCCGTCAGCTCCGCCGGCGCCCATCCCGCAGGTTTCCGAGCACATGGACTCATTGTCGTCGCACGTGCACTGCTGCTGCAACTTCAGCTGGGATGGTGTCAGCTTCGGGGGCTTTGAGGTGCTCTTTGGTACTCGTATCTTTATCTTAGTTAAAAAACAGACAGTTTTAGGGCGACCACATTTCCATTACGGAATTTCGATTCGAAATATCGATTCGGGATTTCGTAAATACATCACACACGTACATTTATTTCAATTCTGAACGCATAGGCCACCATGCGGAATTCCGAATCAGAGAAAAGTTCGAACGGAAAACTACTGTCTGTATGTGGTGGTCCATATATTTACTGCGTTCGATATCCCAAATTAATATTTCGAATCGAAATTCCGAATGTATGTGGACGCCCTTAAGTTTCTCTGGTCCCGAGAAGTAATTTGATCTGATTATGTCAAACGCCCGGGCGGTCGCGATTGCATTCAACGTATTTTTCTACCCTCATTCTACGCCGTGTCACAGGCCGTGTGAAAGAAAAAAGTGTTGAAAACGATTGTGATTCCAAGTGTGTTAGACAGAATTCCTCAGGTTTGTTTTTCTTTTTAAGTGGTAATGGTGCCCACTTGAACTGCCTCTTACAGAACTAGTAGCATCACAAAGGCAAGGATGAAAAAGTAAAATGATTCTTACTTCATTTCCGTTGAATATCGCCCCGATTTCTTCATATGGTTTACGTGCTTTAGGCTTTTCTTCTGGGTTTGGTTTACCCTTGTCCTTTCCCGACATTTTATATATTGATTACTTCAAAAAAGACTTAATTTAGACATATTAATTTTAAGGAAAATTTTTAGTTGTTCTACATCACATGTTACAATAATGTCAATATTCTAATCATAGAACAGACATAGAGTAAACATTTAGTAAAAATCAAGGAGTACGTAAGGTATGTTTTGTATCAGTACTTAAAAGAGTTCGTATATTCGTTCTTAAATTTTATAAGGGCGGGCAAAAACATCCGTTTTTCTTGTTAAAAGTGTCCTAAAGATGAATTAAATTCAATTCCTGAATGCGTAACGAACGGCCTTTCAATACAAAATCTTTAACAAAACTTTCTTATATTCCGGTCGAAATCGAACGCCTTCGCTCGACAGTTAAGCTACGTTTCCACCAGAGATGTGTGAGGAGCACCCTCCCGACCCGTGGTCCAACTATAGTTTGTCCAACGGGTACGCGACTTTTTTTTTCATGAACCAATACAAACGCTTCATTTAGCTCGCCTCGCTCCGTTCAGCTGTTTCCACTAGAGATGTGCTGTGCGAGGATAGGTAAATAAAGCGTTTCTATTTCATGAAAAATACATTCCTGGCAACACATTGGCACATCCTTGCACATCTTTGGTGGAATCGTAGCCTTAATTTTTATTGCAGTTTTTTTTGCAGTAGGTACTTCTGAAACGGCGCTTATACGGACTTACATTTGTGTTGTGTAGAGTCCCACTCATAAAGCCCCACGCATAAAGGGTATTCTTCTTTATTTTTGTGAAGCAAAAATATTTCAGTTAAAATTACATTACAATTCGGAAAAAAAACCGCAATAACGCTGCTTGCTATGTTCATGACGTCATTATGGTATGTAAATAAAACAGACGTACTTATCGCACGTATGACAGTTGTTTTTATCGCATGTATAACAGTTGTTTTTCTCAAGTTTTTATTTAATAGGTAGGTATATTTAGAACGAAACCGACACAATTCAAAATGTTCTCATTTTTTGAGTTTGAACTCAATCATGTTTTGTTTATACAAAGTTTATTTTAGTAATGTAAATATTTCGAATTATGTCGGTTTCGTTCTAAAGGTGCTTGCATAGAGCTTGCATAGAGGGAACAACTTCAGGGGACTCGCATTAGCGTTGCCGACATTTTTCACACCTGTACACTACTAGAGACTAGAAGACTATTACTAATAAAGATTATTAGCTAAGTAATTATACAATTTTGTAATGTTGTTCTGATTTATAATAAACAGTTAACATTTTTTTTTTACTGTATCTGGAACCTTGGCTGGATATCATTCCGCAATCGTTCAATATCGTTTGAAAACCAAAAAGTGAAACCTACAACAATGCAAAATGAAGCGAAATAATGTTTTTTTAATCAATTTTAATACTACCTTTTTTGCTGACTGTACTTTTTAGGGTTCCGTAGTGAACTAGGAACCCTTATAGTTTCGCCATGTCTGTCCGTCTGACTGTCTGTAAGCTCAGAGACCGCTACCTAGTACTTTAGTACTAGAAAGCTATAATTTGACATAAATATACATATCAGTCTCGCCGACAAACTGGTACGATAAATAAAAACCGGCCAAGAGCGTGTCGGACACGCCCAAGATAGAGTTCCGTAGCCATTACGAAAAAATCAAGTAATATTATGTGCGTTATAACATAACACAATTAAAACACCTACTACAGTCATAAAATCTATTACCAGAAAAAGAGCGTATCTTCACGGCGCTTACGTCCTTTTATTGAGAAGCACAGTTTTTCGGCAATAACTCAAAAACGGTATACCTATCCGATCATGTTTAAACCAATTTTCTTTGAAAGTATTTATTAAGCGTTACCTTTCCATATTATTGCATATTTTTTGGACAAACGGTTTACAAGATAGAGGGACACAATTTTTGCTACTCTGGGAGCGATTATTTCCGGAAACCTTCACTTAATCAAAAAAGTATTTGGGCAACCGTACTATCTTTTCAAAAGAGCTGTCGATCTACAAAACTGGTGACATACGGACTGACGGACAGACAGACAGACAGACGGACTAGACGAAACTATAAGGGTTCCGTTTTTGCCATTTTGGCTCCGGAATCAGGAAAAAAATTTTTGGGTACCTCTCACAGACGTAAAGTGGGGGTGATTTTTTTTCTCGACCAACCCTATATTGTGGGGTATCGTTCTTTTATAGGGGTATAGGTCTTTTAAAACCATTGGGGGGTTCCTACGGCAATTTTTCTATGCAGTGATCTGTTTGCGAAATATTCAACTTTTAAGTGCAAATTTTCATTGAAATCGAGCGTCATCTAAAATTTTAAACTGTTAGGTGAAAAATTAAAAAAAAATCCGAATGGTAGTAGGTAAATATCAAATTCACAAAGAAAATTATAGCGGCTAAGATTGCTTGAGAATTATTAGTAGTTTAATAGTAAATAGCAGTATAAAATATACCTAAACTTGGAAGATTCAGTACACAATACGAAATCCTAAGAAAAAATATTATTAGATTTTTTCGTAATGGCTACGGAACTCTATCCTGGACGTGCTGGTCGACACGCTCTTGGCCAGTTTTATAAACTATATGCTTGCATTGTCATCCTAACTACTTACCCGTCCAGTAACCAGAGGCTGTATTGCCTAACGTTTCTGACGCTCGCGATCGCAATCAAGTGGCAGTTTTTGTATGCGAAATCTGTCATTTGATTGCGATCGCAAGCGCCAGAAACGTTAAGCAATACAGTCTCAGTACCCAGTTACATACAAGTCGATGGCATTGAAAAGAAGAAGAGATTTATCCTGGACCACTAGAATTTCGCTACTAGAGAAGAGTTTCATCCTGCGAGTGATCCTGGCCGGACCACTACAATTTCGCTACTAGATTACATCTACAGGTACTAGGTAATTTAATTAAGAGGAAAGGTTTGGATTTTTGTATCTTTGGATGTTTGTTGCGAATTGTACAAAGTGTAAGAAAGTTGCTATAAAACATCTTTCATCGCATCGCTTGACTTTTTTGATGATAGAACAAAAAACCGGCCAAGAGCGTCTCGGACACGCCCAAAATAGGATTCCGTAGCCATTACGAAAAAATTAAGTCCTATTTTTCTAAGGTTTTTTAATATTTTATACGGAATCTTCCAAGTTTAGGTATATTTTATACCTAGGCTGCTATTTAAGCGTAAAACTACTAATAATATTGGTAATTCTCAAGCAAACTTAGCCGTTAAAGTTTTCCTTTAAAGTTTGATATACTTACTATCCTGTTTTTTTTCAAATTTTTCCACCAACCGGTTTAGATTTTAGAGGGGGTGGGGGGACGCTCGATTTTTATGAAAATTTGCACTTTAAAGTTGAATATTTCGCAAAAAAATCAATGAATCGAAAAATCGTCTTAGCAATCCCTAATGGTTTTAAAAGACCTATCAAACGATACCCCACACTATAGGGTTGGATGAGAAAAAAAAATCACCCCCACATTATTGTCTATGGGAGGTACCCTAAAAAATTGTTTTTAAAATTTTTATTGTACCATTTTGTCGGCATAGTTTACATATATATCCATGCAAAATTACAGCTGTCTAGCATTGATAGTCTCTGAGCAAAGCCGCGGACGGACGGACAGAGACAGACAGACAGACAGACAGACATGGCGAAACTATAAGGGTTCCGTTTTTGCCATTTTGGCTCCGGAACCCTAAAAATGTTGTACGATACTAAAGAATATATCAATATCTACAAAAAACTTCCCGATACCAATATGTCCAACTATTGTAGCTATGTCTCTATAACAATTTTTTACATTTTAAAAGTTGACGGAAATGCCGACTAAAATCAGACCATTATGTTATCCATACCTTTTTATTTATACTTATCCAAAAAAATAATTTCATATTCAAGACGATTTCAATAACTAGATTTCTTTTTGAATTATTCAAATCGGACATTCCATTCAAAAGATATTACGAAATTAAAAATATCAATCTAACCAAAAATGCATTTACTCTACGTTGACACGCCCCGGCTTCGCGCGGGTTGGGTGCAGTTTGTGGGAAATGGAGCTGAAAAATATATGTAAAGTGCCCTTGATTAGAGACCTTTTTAGAGTAGTGGCTATATTCTCTTTGGTTCTGTGCCCAAAGAGTAATAAAAACGGGAAAACTCCACTGTCTGTCACTAGGCTATATCCGATATATCTCATGAACCGTGACAGCTAGACAGTTGAAATTTTCACAGATGATGCCCCTATAACAAAAATACTAAAAACCGAAAAAAAAAAACAATATTTAAGGGGGGCACCCATACAACAACCGTGTCATTTATTTGTTGCTCGATATTAATAATGGCAACAGGTATTGCTTGAAATATTCACAAAATATTTATTTGTATATTCGTTCACTATGAAAATAAATTTAATAGTTAAAATAAAATAAATATTTAAGGGGGCTCCCATACAGGAAACGCGGTTTTTTTGCCGTTTTTTTCTAATGTCTTATGTTTTATACGTACGGAACGGAACCCTTCGTTTTTTTAGCCGCACCACAAGCGAAACAAAGACAAGACGTTTCAGCAGGGCTACTACGAAACTCGAAACTCGAAGTTCGCGTCATGCGGTCCCTCTCGCTCTCGTATTAAATAGTGTAGGTGTCAGAGGGTCCGCACGACAGGAACTTCGAGTTTCGAGTTTAATTCGTAGTAGCCCTGCAGATCCCGCTTCGCGCTCAACCTGTTAACGCATTCGCTGCCGGCTTCTAACTCGGACACTTCTTCAGGGCCCACAAACGCACATGTGGTTCAAATGGATGCAAAATTATGAAAGGCTCTACGCGAAAGTCAAGAACGCATGTACATGTCGTCAACACTGAATGCGTTGAACAATAACTACTACAAGGAAATGCAAAATTCAGGGTTGGATGTAAGATTAATATTTTACTGAATTTACTATAAAACGCAGTATTCAAAACAAATTTTGTTATTATGATGCCAGACACGTCCAGTCGGATTATGTTTTGCTGAAAAAATTGGTTAAAAATATTTCAGAATTATTTCCTTTTCTTCGGCTTCCTGGACTTTTGGCAGCAGCACGTGCAAGGCTCCGGATCGCACTGGGTTTCCCTCGTGTCGACTCGCCCCGGTGCCTTTCTTTCCATACCTTTCGGTGTCACCAGTTCAAGTTCCATTTTGCAGCGTCGGTCACCCATTGCCCCTACTTTTGCGACCTTCAGACGAAAGAAAAAGTTACTACACAAAATTGTGTAACATTTTGGTTTTCATTTACCTACCCACGCTGTATAAAGAATGCTTGTGCCTAATTTCATGTCTCCAGACTTAGCCGTTGAGATTTCCAGATTTTAAATCCCGTGGGAATCTTTGAATAAATAGGACTTAGTTCATGAATAAAAAGTACGCCAAGACCCATCTATCATGCATATTACATTCAAACCCTTCTAGCCGTTTTAACGTGAAAGAGTAAGGAACACATACACTTAAACTTTCGCATTTATGATTCCGTTGAATTAGTAGGGTAGTACTCAGCGGCACAAAATTCGGCCCATTTTACATTTGAGGGCTAGATTTTTTGCCGCGCAGTATATTATCAGAATATCAAGCTAAGTAATTTTGGAACCACCATGGGTAGGTAGGACAAGTGTGATATGACGCTACTTTAGTTCCATGTGCACGTTCTAGGTAAACAAGGTTTTGGCAAGAAAAAGTCGTGATCTTCGCCCACGACGAAACCTTTAAGTTCTGCTAGATACAGGTCTAGAGCACATTGGAAACTTCACACATACCACTGCCTAGCAGGTGTATTCCAGTTTTCTTACGATGAAGATAAATTGAAAATGTAATTTAGGATTATCGGTTCAAAAATCTCAGATGTACAACAAGTCAAAGTAATGAAATGAATTGTTACCTTCAAAACAAATACGTCTTTTCTTGGATGGAGGATTGTCTGCGCTTTTCCTGGATCCGGTACGTTGGTGGGTACCATATTGCACAGAAAAGGACAGGGGGCCCCTTCATTGCCTTTATTCTTGGATTTAGCCTTCCCTTGTACTTGTATACTTTTAGCGCTTTTCTTGTCCGACATATTCGCGGCAATGTTGTTTAATTTAAATATATAATATTTAGTTTAGACTATAATTTTTTACCGACCGGAACCGCCGTTACAAAATTTTGACAATAAATTTGACAGAGTAATATCGTTATCGAAAACAGATGTAAAGTTTTATTTACACATGTGACAAGAACCGTCTAAACGCTTTCGAATGATACTTTTTCGAGTGATACGTTTGCAAAAACGGTACCCAGAACCTAGAACATTTGAAAGGAGGGTCGCAACCAAGGCGTAATATGTAGTGTTACGAGTACAAGTTGGAACCCTTGTGGTTCGATCGAACAATACCTATAACTCTTTGAATATTTATCAAGATAAATACTCAAAGCTACTAAAAGCTATACCTAGTCAGGTGTGAAGTCTATATGGTCTCTATCTATGAAGGGTTTTTGTTGAAAACATAGAACAATCTGACATGATTTATAAGAATAGTTTCTCAACATGTGGATGTGATGGTAAAGTACAAGATTTTTTTTTAATAAAAACTGGCCAAGAGCGTGCGGACACGCTCGAAATAGGGTTCCGTAGCTATTACGAAAAAATCAAGTACTTAATACTTTTTCTAAGGATTTCGTATTTTGTACGGAATATTCCACGTTTAGGTAGGTATATTTTATACCTTAGGCTGCTATTTACACTTAAACGACTAATAATTCTCAAGCAAACATAGCCGTTATAATTTTCCTTGAAAGTTTGATATACTTACTACCATCCTGAATTTTTTCAAATTTTTCCACCCACCGGTTTAGATTTTAGAGGGGGGGGGGGGGCTCGATTTTAATTATTTGCACTTTAAAGTTCAATATTTTGCAAACAAATCACGACCAGATGGGCTAGTGGTTAGAGAACCTGACTACGAAGCTTGAGGTCCCGGGTTCGATTCCCGTGGCGGGGCAGATATTTGTATGAAAAATACGAATGTTTGTTCTCGGGTCTTGGGTGTTTAATATGTATTTAAGTATGTATCTATATAATTATATTTATCCGTTGCTTAGTACCCATAACACAAGCTTTGCTAAGCTTACTTTGGGACTAGGTCAATTGGTGTGAATTGTCCCGTGATATTTATTTAATATTTATTTATTATTAATCACTGAATCGAAAAATCGTTTTAGCAACCACCTAAGGGTTTTAAAAGACAATGATACCCCACACTACAAGGTTGGATGAAAAAAAAACACCCCCCATTTACGTCTATGGGAGGTACTAAATTTTTTATTTTTTATCGTACCATTTTGTCGGTATAGTTACATATATATTCGTGCAAAATAACAGCTTTCTAGCATTGATAGTCCCTGAGCAAAGCCGCGGGCGGACAGACAGACAGATAGACAGACATGGCGAAACTATAAGGATTCCGTTTTTGCCATTTTGGCTACGGAACCCTAAAAATTTAACCAACTACAAAAATACCATGAAATCAATTTTCTACCAGTCTGAAGTCGGGGCCTCAGCACGAGCCAGCAGGAGTGATTGAAGCCCAATATATAGTGCGTAGGTGAAGTAGACGAATATAGGTCCACTCCTTCCTGCTCGCTCGTGCTGAGGCACCGAGGTGTTTGTAAAATTTCCCCCCTGCCCATACTTCCTGGGAGGGAGTAAATATTTAGGGACCCCTAAATTTTGGTAGGATTTTGGCAGATCCTCATTTCTACAGCCAAGATAAGTTTATAAACAAAGTTTAATTATACTATACATATTTTGCCGCCAAAAGATGCTAAGTATTTTTCCTGAATCAGTAGTTTCGGAGCAAAATGGTTACGAATAGACAGGACAGAAAGACAGCCAGACAGACAGGACAGCGTGTCATCCATCACATTAAATTACACGCGTGTGATCCTATAAGGGCTCCGTTTTTCTTTTGAGGTATGGAACCCTAAAAAGGTCAGAAATAAAAGTAACAACGAAATAGGTACTGGAGTAATTATATTTTATTGCTTATAGGACGATAATGTCATTAAGACGCTGAACTACTATGTTGTTTGTCCTAGGTACCTACATATATCAGTTATATTGCATTATGAGCTACTGAATATTACTAACTTCATTGAGGAATAAGTTCTGTCAATCGATTAGGCCTGTAAAAGAAAACAAATGATCTGATTAGTTTCGTCTCAAGGTGCAAAAGCCGGTCACTTGCCATGCCGAGTTGTGTCGTATTACAAATTTTGGTACGATACCTTATTTTTTTCAGCAGCTTTTCCTTAACTTTATAACTTCTAAATAATGAGTCATTTACGCCGATCGGTCAAGTCCATGAACGATCATGGTAATGTTAGTCTTCTCTAGCCACAGCAGGACGAGCAGGCGCTCTTGCAGCATCGAGGCGGCCTGCAGTCGGGGGGCGGGCAGGGCGGCAGGCCGCAGCAAGAGGTACATGGCCCGGGCACGCTTCTGCATCGAACCACTGGACAGCTGTTCTTGCGATTCCAGCAAGGAGAAATCTTTTTCTTGTGAGCTCTCATTTTGGGCTGACTCCGACATTTACGTGTACGTTTGTAACCTACTGGACAAGGGCGGAAGCATGGATTACTGCAAGAGGGTAGGTAGCAAGGTGTGGAACAAGGAAAAGGAGGACAAGGATCGCAGGATGGAGGACTAGGACACGGTAGGCATGGTCTGCACCTGGGTGGAGGGCAAGGTTTGCAAGACTTGCGAGGTTTACACCGCTTACAAGCAGGTCTGCGACACGGCGCTGGCCCACACGGCTTACGAGGTTTACAAGGCTTGCAACAAGAGAGGCAGGGTGGAGAGGGACATCGGGGCTTAAATGGACCACTAGGGCTGCAGGGACGACATTGGCTACAGCGAGGCTTACAGCACCTAGGTTTATTTCTGCCAGGTGCGTTAGGTTTAAAGATAATGCTTGTTCTTGGTGTTGGACTAGCCAAGTCGGGTTTGCAAGGTTTACAGGGTCGACAAGATTTGCAAGGTTTGGATGGTGGACAAAGCTTGAATGGCGGGCAAGGTCGACATGGCCTAGGAGGTCTGCAAGGTCTTTTAGGCTTAGAACAGAGAGGTAAACAAGGCGGGCCAGGAGAGCAAGAGGGGAATGGAGGACAGGGCGGGCAAGACGCACAAGGTGGGCAGGGTGAACAAGGGGCGGATTTGAAAGGAAAGGGTGGATCACAAGGTTTACAGGGCTTGCAAGGTTTATATGGGGGAGGCGGTAGACACGGCACAACTCGACATGGCTTTGGTCCACACGGCTTTTTGCACCGTTTTTTACAACATTTAGGTTCGCATGAAGAACGGCATACAATCATTCTGCATTTCACTGGTCTGCAAGGTCCCGGTGGTGAGCAAACTACGGGACAAGGACCACAGGGAGGTGGTCGAGCTGGTGGTGGTGTCCATTCCAACATCAATTCATTTCTGGCCAAGGGTGCTCCACTTATTCTACGAATGACCAGTTCAAATACTCCACGGCGAGGATTATTCACATTTGAAATTTTAACGGGTGCCTTCTCTTCACCACTATTAGCTGCAACAATACATTTGGGGCCTTGGCATGGTTCTCTCCCGTGCACTGGGCAAAACTCCCTTGGTCCAATTTTAACATGTGATATAGTTGCGATAATATCTCCTTTAGTTCCAGGTGCCGCCGGGCATGGTTTTTCTGGATCTTTAATGCTTACAGCTTTTGAGGGACTAGTTCCAGCTGAACACCCTTTTGTTTTTTTTTCTTTTTGATCGGAAGGTATTGATGATGAGCTAGTTTTTTTATCAGTTTTTCCCGACCTTCTACACTTTTTTTCCTGTTTAAGTGGTGCTACTATTACTGTGCGATTTAAGCCTGATTGTGATCCCATCCCGTGTTCTTTAGATTTTTCATTTTCTTCTAAGTAACAAATAACATCAGAATACCGCATGCTCCCCGATAAAGGCCTCTGCATATTACTCCGACAGGGTGCAGTCGACGTGCTATAGATAGAACTACAATCAGAAATGGTGCCGCAGTAGGCGCTAGGATTGTATTGTAATACACTCTGCGTGGGAGCAGCCTGAAAGCATTTGTTAATCGAAGCTGTGGCTTGTGTTCCTGACGTGCGATGGCGGCAGGACTCGTCAAAGAGCGTCATATAAACAGTGGTTTCCTTTTTTCCAAATATAGGCTCAACAACGTCCATCTTTGTACTATAAATACTGCAAGTGTCATCATTAGTAAGATAATTCACGGTATCTGAAAATGATACGCTGCGCCTCTTTGATCTAAGAGTCCATGTACTGGGCGACGAAGAAAATGAGCCAAGTTTAGACGTGGTACTCGACTCTTTTGGCAAAGAAACATAAAGCTGTAAGCAGCCGTTATTAACTTTTTCAAAAACGATATCAGGAAGAGATTCCTTTTTTTGGCACTTATCTAATGTATCTTCGATAAAATGATTGATTAAGTTATTTTGTTCTTCTGTACTCGACGCTCTTATGATCTGTTTCTGTTCTTCGGTTAATTCTTGATACAACGGCATACTCGGCAATGCACCTACGACCAGTGGACGAACCTTAATTTTTCGTTATTGGAAAACAACAATACCTATAGCTATTGTTCACTGATAGTGGTATCTATATGAAGGTGATGACTTGATGATGAGAGTATTTCAAGTATAAGAGAATCTTGGACGGTTATGTTTAGTTCCTTCAGCATTAGAAATAAGGCAATCTGGACCTGTGTATTTATTTAAAAAAAACTTAACAACATATGAAAAGTGACCTTTTGTCTAATGCTGAATAAAACTTCTAAAACACTTTTCAGGTAGCAAAAGCTCTACGATTCTAATAAATCATACAGGCTAACGAAACAATAAAATCAAGATACGCCAGGACGTATTTTAGCAAAAACGTTCCAATGCGCTGTCATGTTATTATTTCATTTCACTTTTGATGTCACTGAAATTAGTTCCAAAATCAAAAAAATAATTGTTGTGGTTTGGAACGTTTTTGCTAAAATACGTCCCTGATTGTTCAGTTATTACCAGATTAGATTCTTTAGCGCAAAACCTAGTATAGCTATGCTTAGTTGAAATTCCTCCTCTAGTGTACAGTAAAAGCTTTGTAATGCCATAATCATTAAAGTTACAGATCTGTCATACTATAAACTGTTTTTGGTCTTTGTCTGGCCAAGAGAAATGTCAAAGTGACAAAAAGAAAAATGAAGCTTAAGTTAACAGAAACTTCTGCTGCTGACTGTAACACGTAATCTAACCGCTATAGGTTCTTTTGCTTTTATCCGAAACGCCGCACTGTTGATTTGACAACTGTCACATATCCGGTTCTCTGTCGTGTCAAATTATTGTATGCAATATGATGCTGCTCGATTATTTTAAATTATTTAAGGTTTGGTAGTTATGAGTAAACTAAACTAAAACTTAATTATTTTTTCTGCGATGCAGACTAGTGAAAAAATATATATGTAGATTAAAGATTTAAAAAAATAAACCTGGTTCAGTAAATTTTTCTCGACCAAACGAGCTTTACATACATTTTCAGTAGGTAGCCATAAGATAGATACTCAACTACATAATGTCTATCAGTTTTAAAGTATTGTGATCAATTTCATTAGACATAGTTTGCCACTGGGCGTAGACTGTGATTACTTTAAGAAGACTTAGGTACATATTTGATTATTTTACTGCGCTGAATCACGGGAGTTTGACAAAGGTAGGCAAATAACGGTCTACATCCATTAGAAAATATGTCATGCGTAATATAATATGTTTCTTAACACATTTACAACGAGAAGTAGAGCATAAACCCCTGCATAACGAGGAAAAATTAGGTGACACGGAATTTACAGAGTAACCGGTAATGTGATGTGATGTGGATGGTCACCTATCGTAAATTGCTAAAAACGTTTATTAAATCAATGGTTCGAAAACTTTTCATTTTATCGTCACGTGGGCGATGACAAAACCTAAGGGGTACATACTTCCCGTTGTTGTCCTAGAAACTTGTAATTTGCTATGAAAATAGCTCTTATAGCCAAACCAAGAAGAAAATTCCGATATTTCGAATCAAATTCCAAAACGAAATTCTGACTATACTTATGTAAAGACATCCTTCAATTTAAACCTACGTAAAAAAGAGCCATAGCAATCTGCCGGTCAATATTATCGTCTATTTGCTGGGAATTATGTGATCCCGCTCAGCCACCGTATTAAGGAAGCTTATATATTATTATGTATTTTGCAACAAAAGCTCCCTGTAAATTTTCTGCTCAGTGTTAAACATGCTGGCCGTTAAAAGAGGCAGGCAATCGATGATATTCGTGGAAGTTTGGCCCAGGTGAAAAGTTGTATTGAAAATTATGATATGAGGGAAAGAAAAAATAGTCTCTCAACATCAATTTATTCAGTACCTACAATCAAACGAAGGTAGAATTATTAAGTCACACTGAATTTAGCATTTTCGGCAACAATCGCGACAGCATGGTACACATTGTGCAGTACGCGTGTCTTTGACGGGCACGACTTTCTCTTGAGTCACAACTGGCGTTATGAACTGGTACTCGAGCTTAGACTTTCGTCCTGGCATCTCGACTGTCTTTCCGATGCGTAGCTTTATAACTTGCTTGGGGAAGTCGTAAACAACTCCGGGATAATCTTCCGCAGTCGGAGATATCAACTGACCCGGCTCGTCTCTGGACACGTCACCGACCCCGTCGGAATTGAAGTTGAAATAGGCTCGTTGCTTGTGATTCATGCCGCAGGTATCTTCGGGTATTTGGAATACGACCTTGTTTCCCGTCGGGCAGCAATCTGCACAATTTTGTGATCATGTCATGAAATTGTCACCAAAAACTCAAAGCTAAAATATATTTGAAAAAGTTGCGTATGATTTCGAAAAAAGAAATGATAACCTAGATTATTACAGTTTTGGAACCAATAATTATTTTAAAATATTTGCTCTTTTTTATATTTTATTTGCGTTTTTTCTTGGATTTTTTAATTCTTCTGACGAAACATTCGCAATCAAGGTCGGATTGTATTCTGGTGTTTATTTTTTCGATCGGAGCTTTTTTATCTGGGCCTTTTGGCGTAACAAGCTCGAGCTCCAGTTTGCACTTTTTGTCGCCATGCATAGCAGTTTTTGCAACCTTCAATACGAATACTTCTTTATTGGGAAGCTCTTGTTTGTTGTCCCCGGTTCCTCGTTGCATTGCAGCCTGCTGGCCGTGTTTGGACGCCATGGTGCAGCCCTCCGTGGTGCAGGTGAACTGCGTGTCGGCCGGCTGCGCGCCGGGGCAGCACGTAGCCTCGCTAGGCATAGCCAGGCTTATTTGATTCTTGCCACATGGAGGTGCGCACGGACCGCCGTCTTTTCCCGCTTTGGTATAAGGGCGCTGCATCGAACAATGCGTCTGACTTATCTTCTTGATGATAGAGGCACTGGCAGGTACTTTAATCTTTAACTCGTTGCCCGCTATGTTCGTGCCTATCTCTTCAAATTGCTTACTGCGACCTGGCCATATTAACAAACTGGTTCTCATGCGTTCACTTATTGCATAATTAAATACCGTGCCAAGAGACTTTTATAAGCGAGGGAAGACAATAGGGGTTAGTACCAATTTACATACTTTCTTTCAAAATTTACATTACTCATGAGACACTTTATAAAAAAGATAGCATGCGACAAATTAATAACGTCTGGATAAAAGCACAAAATTCAGATGGTAATCATCATAAGCCACTAATTTGCACTAGTAACTAAGTAAATGATTTTATCCAGCAGTTTTGAATAATAATCGGTAAAGCTCACCTTTGGGGACATGTAAACAGTATTGATCGGTATTCCTGCAAAGCATCTGTTGTTTAGTGGGTGGTTTAGGGCCAGAGCAATAACATGGATCATCTGGGTCTTCGCATGGCGTGCTATTATAGGGATCACGAGCTGAAACCAGTACGACAATTTAGCGTTTAAATTATATCCAAGATGTTATCGATAAATGATGACATAATTGGATAGTTTCCTGGGTAAAAAATACGTTATTGTTAAGTCCGTCAGTTAGATTATCAAAAAATATTGAACGCGTATTTTTTGACAATTAAATAATATTACATTGTGTCTTAAGGGCGGTAAATAGGGAATTACGAACGAGAGTTTATTAGAAGCCCGAAGTCGAAGACTGAAGGCTTTAATGCATCGATGTTCGTAATTCTGGTACCGTCCGTGCGACATACAATGTTATTCATCACAGTTGCAAGTAAAATTGTTTATTTGTAAGGCAAAAATAATATTTTTGCGAAAATTACGAACTAAGTAATAAGATTTTTTTAGGAAACTAGCCAATTGTATGAAATTACCCGGTGGGCATAACCCTCCGCCGCCACCTGAGCAGGGAGCGCCTCCGCCCGCACCGGAGCCTGCACTGTGTCCTCGGGCGGCTCCGCACGCACAGGGACTTTGTGCCGTTTGGAAATCTTTCCGAGGGTTGCACGATCTGTCGACTACTCCAGAACCACCTGCGACTCCGCCACCTAAATTAGGAGGACCACCGGCACCTTGGAATCTGGTGATGATCAATTTACCAAAACAAGATATACGCAAGAACATGATAATATCCCCGGCTTCTGATCCGTCCGGTGCAAGTATACGGAACGAATCTTTCAGCGCTTGATAGCTCACGCTATTGGGATCTTCCAAAAACTTCTTACGAGCTTGCACAAACTCCTTAGTCATATCGATTGTAGCCTCGCCCATGACTATTTTCGTGGGCAAGCAACCGCATGGAAGTGCTTTGGAAACGGATACTTTAACGGGAAACTTGCTCATTGCTCGACTGATATCGCCTTCTTTGAGTGAAAAGAGACACGATTTGCCATTGTTAAAAGTTTTGACAAACGGCCCGCCGCTCTTGGCGACGCAAACACCAGGGTCATCGTCGCAGATCTCCAGCGGCTCGACGGCGGGACACTCGATATTGACGCATGTCCTGAAGTCCTTGTCCGAAAAGCATGGACTTTTCGTAAACACTATTTTATCAATCAATACTTCCAGAAGGAAGAGGCCGTCATCTTGCTTGATGCTTGATTTCGAGTCATGCCTTGCCATCGCAGCTGAGTCACGGGGATGGGATTTTTTATATTATTATATTTTTCTCATGGGTTCTGTGACATACTTGGAATTTTGACGTGTAAAATAAAAGAGAAACGTTAGGTCATTAGAAAAAATATTTACTTCTTTTTAAAGCTCTGGCATTACTTGTCATAAGAAATAAGATAAACCTTCATAGTATACCTAGTTGCATTGGTCAATATAAAACATTATGCATACTTTGAGGATATAATCATTTTAAAAGCTTTTTTTAACTTGCAAATCTTGCAATGTATGTACGTATCTTGTATACGTGCGGGTTGCAACTTTCTTGCAAGTTAAATTTGACCCACTTCTAGTAGTCGGATTGTCTTGAAATTTGGCATACTTAACTTATGTAAATTGCGTGACAATACAATAATCTGGTAGTGATATCCTGGTAGTCCGGCCAGGATCGTCTCCGCAGGACGGAACTCTTCAACTATTAGGTAATGGCATCAACTTGAACTTTGGTATACTAATGTTGTTTGGGTGACAATAGAAGTACAGTCAGCAAAAAAAGCATTTAATAAAAATGAAGTTTTTACCAAAATTATTAAATTTAAGGTGACTGGGCGAGAGCCCAGGCTAAAATTCGACAAAAAGCGTTTTCCATTTGTCATTCCCGAAAACCCCCAACATACCAAATTCCACCGAAATCTTTGGAGCCGTTTCCGAGATTCTGATTATATATATATACAAGAATTGCTCGTTTAAAGGTATTAGATAGATGACGATGGCTAAAATCCTGACATCCGCACTGTTACTTTTAATTAGGTAGGTACCGTTGGCACCAACACTGCGCATCATGGAAGTGTAAGACGATGAATTTGCTTCTAACATACAGTCCTGGCATAAGGCAATAAGTACTCACACGACATTAATTTTGTAAAGGATCAACTAGAAGTGTGTGCTTTCTGGGTGAAGGGGTCGAATGAAGAACCCGCCAGCAAAAAAGCTCACGGAGCCCTAAGTACCCGAACTTACTCATCCTAGGCACCTTATCCCTTTACGAAGGGTTGCATATTTGACTATTGAAAGTTAAAATACCTACGAGTAAAATTTCGATGTTCAAAATATCGAAAATAAAAAATTCAAATTAAAATAACGAAAGTTTATATTGTCGAATGGTTAGATAACCTACGTCCAATATTATCGAAAATATATTCATCTACAAAAGTGACATCGAAAGATATAAATACAGAATATCGAATGATCCTATGTATGAACTATCACGTGACAGGGTCGACGGAACTCCGTTTCGCGGAGCTCCTATTCCGCTCAGTTGAGGCGCTTCACGCCTTGACGCAATACCAACGCAACCTAACGTTAACGTATTGAACATGAATTACTAAAAATATTTGGTTCGGTTAGGTTAAAACTGTGACCTCAACGACGACTAAAAATGACTAGATTATATAAAATAAATGCTATTAAGAGAAAGGAGCAATAAATAAAGCAGATTTGTATGAAGATATTTTAACTTTTGACATTCAAATATGTTGACATTTACAACTTAGATATATATTGGCTATCGATATTTTTACTCATTCAATATTTTAATCAATCGACATTTCAATCTTAGACATTTTGACCATAGGTATTACAACTTTCGATATTGTGATACAATCGATATTTTAATTTTCGATATTTTGAACATCGATATTTTAAGCGTAGGTTTTTTTTAATTTTCGATAATCAAATATGCCTTACGAAGGCATCCATCAAGGAAATAATTACAACAAAGAAAATAATAAGCGGAATGCATTTTTTTATTTGCCAAACTTCCTCACGATGCAATCGTATTTAACAGAAGGATAGTTCTTGTAGTACCAATTACATGCTTCGTTCTGGTAAGGGCGACCTACCCTGCAATGAGAACATTATTGTGAGTAGGTAATAATGACGGGTAAAAAGTACTAGGTACTACCTACAATTCTGCATAAACACAGCTCTACATTCTATATATTGGAAATAAGCGCGGTATACTTCAAACTCTACCTCACTGGGTCGCCATGGCTTCGTCGCCAGCTACGTATCCAAATAATCCATATTTAATTGTATCGGCTACACTATACTTGTCTGTATAATGTATATGAAAACTACTGGCGTAACTACACTCACATAACGGCTGTAATAGCTTTAATCTGTATTAGTGACATGCTGTAGCTGAAAACTGATGCAGCTCGGCTATTAAAAAAAGCTGTGAAACGGAATCCAGAAAGTGCGTAGTATGATGCTCTGTCGATTTTCGAAAGTACTTCTTACATTATTTGAGTATTGCGGAATTAAGTATGAAGAGAAATGTGATACACATATTATTTAAAATAATTAAAAACCATAAATATTACGGCTCGTTAATTCTTTGTATGAGGCGGTATGTGAATATTTCTCGCATCACCTGCACTATTTCCAGTAAAATAAATCGGCACGTTGAATCTACATTATCACTACTAAAGTCCAACATTTATTCTTGACTGGAAATTTGCGGACATTGTATAATTGAATAAGCGGTTGTTTTCTAAATTCCTTGAGTTCTTTGGACTATGCAAATTTTATAATAAAGAATAACTATACTATGGTGCTCTTCTATATAGTACAGCATTTCAAAATACAGCAACCATTATCAAACGATAACTGTAAACCCCAATTTTTACTTATAGTTGTATAGGCTTATACAGCCACAGCACTTTTAGCAATACTAAAACTTACTCTTCTTACAGCCTGTCGCTGCTGAAGTGTCGAAGTCTCACTTGGCGCGCGCTTTAGAAGCGTAGCTTGGCTCTGGCTCCGTGGATATAGTGTCATAAAGTTTAACTTTCATTTTAAGAATGAATAAGAATAAGAAACATTTATTTAATAACTAACATGATCAATAGGACGTAACAAAATTTTGTGCACAAGTCTTATTAAGCTATTATAATATAAAAAGTATTGAATGAGTAAAAATTTATTTCCGTCACAGTATTTTTTCTTTATTCAAACCTTGCCTTGTAGTTAGAAAATTGTGCACGCGCGGCGCGGTGCGTTCGTCGATAAAAAACCAGGACGGTTAGAGACATAATTGGCCGCGCACTCCGGACTGTCAAGTGGATAAATAAGTACTACGAGTAAGTGCAATCCACTATACGTCCATTCTTACGAAGTCGCCATGGCGTTCCAGTGAGGCAGAGCTCTAAGGTCTCATAACAGCTAAAAGATGTTACTGTGTGTGACAAACTAAACTAAAGAGTAAGTAAAGAATCGCAACTAAATCAGTGGCCCTATATTTTTTAACGCGCTGACGTTCGCGATCGCATTCGCCATCAATAGAAAGCTACCGTCTCACACCATATGACAGAAAGAAGTGGTGAAAACGGTCGAGAATCCAAGTGCTTAAGGCGAGATTCGGGTTCGATTAAAATTGGAAACACTGCTTTAAAAATAATAGAAAATCTTTATGAAAGCTAAATTATATTACTCGTCCATTGACTCCCGGATCTCTTCGGCGGTGAGATTGGCAGTGAGATCGGGGTAGTACCGCCAGCGACGCTGGCCGGGGTCTTGCGCCCACGCCAGTTGGAACGGAGTGAGTCCGGGCTGGTCGGCGTGCCGGCAGTCGCGACAGTATGCCTTCAGGGGTTTCTGGGGATAGCCGTGATTAATGGTATTCGATTTTTAAAGCCCTAACAGTTCCGTGAGTTGGAGATAGATCAAACGCACACCCCGATTACGGTATCGCTCGTAGCAGGGAGTCATATTTCTCAGTTCTGCACCTGATGTTTAATACATTGCAGTGGCGTGGAGCGAACATAAAAAACACACACTGCACACATACACTTTACACACTCGTAATCAATCAGTAACGTCACACATATCATATTTAGGCAATCCGGTCCTGTTGGAATCGAATTGTTACGGCCCCACGCCATTGGTAAATATTTGTTACAACAACTGTGTTGTTGTTACTTTATACTTATTATATTCTATTACTTTTAGCATTCGACTGTATCAATATCAATAGTTAATAACCCGATTCCGAAATAGTACTACTTACCTGGAAATGTCCTCTTCCTCTAATCTTTAAAGCCTTATGATTCCTAATAAGTATCATGCATTCCTGACAATCCTGACACTTAAGTACGGCAAACGGTTCATCAAAAGAATTAGATGGCAGGTACTTCTTAAGATGATTGCTTATTACCTTTACTACCGAACAACGTTTGTTCATTAGTGTCTTCTTCAACCTCGACTTTGCCAAAAAAATATTTAACTGAATCACAGAACTGAATAGTTACCTTTGGTTCATCCTTAGCTTGCTTTAAGCCGTCACAGCCGTGCAGGCGGCGGTATCTAACGCAGTCCAAGTCGTATTGGTATGAGCGGGGAAACACGTCCTGGTGAGCTAGCAGACGCAAACATGATATTAAAAACAAATGTCTAACTATTACAATATTTCGTTATTTAAATAGATTAGAGGCCGTTGCACTACCTACTGCTCGAAGACCGACCGAGTATTTAATTCTTATATCAGAATCTTATAGATGAAGAACTTTAGTTAGTGGGCGAACCAGTGACGTGCCAACCACCTTGACATGTGCAGCCCTGGGTGGTCCACCCTCCTTGACCCTCTTACGCGGCACCACAGCTAAACTCACTTGGTTTAATCATTTCCGTGGTCATGGCGTAGTCTCTATGGGCATCGTGCATCGTATACGCGTTCGCGCCGGGCTTGTCAACCCAAAAAGCTTTATCGCGTTTCACCATCTGGTCTATAACGGCAGCCGGCAGCTCGTGGATTGTTGGGCTGTTGAAAAGTTTTATCCTAAGTTATACTAATACAGTTCGTACGTATTTTACGACCTGTGCGTTTTTAGACCCTTTTTAACCGACTTCAAAAAAGAAGCAGAGATTAATTCGGTGGAATATTTTTCTAGGTTGTTACGTCAGACAGAACTGCATCATTTAAGAAAAAAATCGAATATTTCTAATAAGTGCCACTATCACCTAGTTAGGATCTGATTATTGAATCCTAGGAAAATCAAAAGAACTCCTCATGCAGAGACAACCTTTATATTATAGGGACCTCTATTTAGATGTGTAGGTAGTAGCTCGTACATTCCTTCTTGGAAATCACTATTTGGTGAAGTGGAACTGATGGGATCAGCTGATTACCGTGGAGGTACCTCCACCAGTTCTCTGGTAAGGGGTTGTAGGAAGTGGCCGATGGTGCGTTGTGTGATAACCGGCGGCCGGCCCGGCGTCAGGCTCTCATCTGTGAGCACCGTCAAATTTACACCATCGAGCATGTAACTGGAACAAAATGGCACGGTGTCATTAAAGAAAAGATGAAAAAATCATTAAAACAAGTCGGAAAAAGCAACTTAGTTCATTTATAACCTATCGGTCTAACTAAAATATTATCACATGTGTCGCTGTAATCTGGCAGAACTTTTATTACTCGTAGGTGACGGAATTATACTAAACTTTGTAAGTAATTTAAGTAACGTAGTCTGAACAATAAACAGTGTAAGTACATAAATTACATAGCCATTAATTTAGTTGTTATTAAACTCTTAAAGTGTACCTAAGTGTAACATTGTTATATTATTGCAACACCCTTACTGGGTTGTAGGTACTACTATAACATGTATGTACCGGCAACAATCATGGACATGTTAAGCACAGTAATGGACAGAGGATTCAATACCTTAACCTTTCTCCATTCATGAACTTTATCAGTTATGATCATCAGTTATCTGCACATAAGTGTCATTAGTTTTTAACCGACTTCAAAAAAGGAGGAGGTTCTATGTTTCAATGTTTATATGTTCATCGATTACTCAGTCAATTGTTGACCGATTTCCAAAATTCTTTTTTTATTCAAAAGGGTACTCTTCTGAAGTAGTCCCATTGTCACCAAATCAAGATCTGATGATGGTATCCTAGGGAAATCGAGGGCAAACCTCTAATTTTATAGGCACACCTATGGCGATTTTGGCATTTTTAGCATTAAGATAAACATTTACATTCAGAAAGTATCATTTGGTAAACTGGACCTGATGAAGAAGACCGTAGATAACCAATAGAACTCGTCAAAGCTAAGTAATGCTCGCTCGTCATGAGACATACCGAAACGATCATGTTTAATAAGTATACCTAGATAAGCGACTAAGAAGAAGCTTTAAGTTAATGATTTTTTCGAACTGATCTGATGCTGAACCCGGAAGGTAGGCAACGGAACTCTTTATAAAACAACGGAACTAAGCCGTGTTTGGGCTTCATGGAATCGTTGTGAGATGTACTTTGGCTACAAATCACTAAAAAGTGAGAAATAAAGATTTTTTTTAACAAAAAATTAAAACCGACTCCAAAAAAAAATATCAAAAAATGAAACCGACTACTCGAAGACAGTCCCAGCACGACCCAGCAGGATGGATTGAAACCCATAGTATCACTGACTTCAAGCTAGTAGGTACCTACCTAGAAAAATATTTTCAAGGGTTTTGTAGTCGGTTCCATTTTTTGTTATTTTTTTATTTTGTTGGAGTCGGTTTTACTTTTTGTTAAAAAAATTTGAAAAAGTTATTTTTGAGAAAGTATTTTTTGATGGACATAATAATCTACCATTTTCCCAAGAAAATGTAAAGTTCCCGCGGGGCATGAATTACTGTTTTGATCTATTTTAATATTCTTAATTGTCAATAAAAGACATAGTAGTTGTAGCTTTCTATTAATGAAAGATTTTGAAAATCTGACCCTAAATTGAATTCACATTGCATTTGTCCGAAGAAATACGTAGTTTATATCAATCAGGGATAGTGTAGCTTTTCCATTTGTAAAAGAAATAATATTTAAATCAGCTCAGTATTTTCAGAGATTACCCCCAATAAACAAAAAAAAAACAAGTTTTGATATTTCCTATCCCATGGACTTTTCTAAAAATCTTTCCTTAGTGCACGGACCCCCAAAATACTTTAGGTACATGTCTGGCAAATTTCAAGTATCTAGCAACAGTAGTTTAGGCTACGCGTTGTCAGTCAGCCAGTCATGGTGCGGTTTAGGTTAGGTTAGTTATCTATAGATACAATTTTATGTTACCTAATGAGTTGATAGGTTTGACGTAGGTATTTAATGTTTATTTTCGTTATATAGAACACACTTAAATTATAGCACAGAATAAGTAATAGTTTTATAGCTTGTTTTTGAAAACCTTTTTTATTATTTTATTTTATTTTCATATTTTTAGCTATATATTTTATCTCATCGAGTCATGTGTACCTACTTCGAAACTGAACGTAAATGTAAAATTTCGTTTCTGTGCTATCAACCCTTGAGGAAATCCGTCATGAGCAGAAGACCTTGGCTGCAGCATCAGGTGGTGTCTAAATATTATATAAACGCATTGTCATTGAAACTGAACAATTATGTAGAGTTTTTTTGTTTGTGCCATTAACTTTTGAGGAGTTTCCTTATACGGAGACGATCCTAGCCAGAATGAGCAGGATGTTGATGCAGGATTGAATTGTTAACAGATTTATATCAGTTTGCCAAATCTCCAGTCCCTAGTTTTATTAGTTAAGATTTCGAACTCTACGTCCCTATGAGGCCGTGTCCTAAAAGTAAATGAGTAGGTACATGACCTCTCTAAAGCTTAGAAACCTTCAAATGTGGTACTAATATACTCGTAGTACGGTGACTTTCGAAATATTCCAAATTTTAAGGAGTATTTGCATTGCACCAAGCTTTGTCTGTCAGCAAGTCTGTCTGTCTGTCCGTCCGCGGCTTTGCTCAGAGACTTTCAATGGTAGAAAGCTGTAATTTTGCACGGATATGTATGTAAACTATGCCGACAAAATGGTACAATATATAGATTTTTTTAATTGTTTAGGGTACCTCCCATAGACGTAAAGTGGGGGTGATTTTGTTTTTCTCATCCAACCCTATAGTGTGGGGTATCGTTGGATATTTTCTCACAACACATCCTCGCACATCTCTGGTGGAAACGCTGCTTAAACCTTCCTTTTTTCATTTTCAAGTAGGTAGGTATAGGTACCTATACAAAGTGTCCGGAATAAAACTATCCTATGTCCTTCTCATGGTAGTGTGCATGTACAGTCAGCATCAAAAGTAGCGGATCACTTTTTACTTTGTCGTGCTACCTATCGTATTAACATATTTGTCAAATTTATGTGGGTTAAGTACGTAGCTGTAAAACGACAAAGTACAAAAAGTATGACGCTACTTTCGATGCTGGCCGTATGTCGAGGAAACTGAATCATACCAAGGCGGAACCTTTTCATAATCAATTTAGCTATGATTTCTTTGGCAATTTTAATCTCCTGGGCCTCCTTCTGACCCTGACATAAAATTTCTGTTTTCACGATTTGAACCGAAAATCAATCAAGTAAAGTTCAATTTTTTTTTTAATGTCCTCAATTGAGGACCGGGGAATCCAGGAGGGTATAGGATGTCAATATGACACTATAGTAGCTTTGGTACTTGATTCAGTTACCTCAACTATAAGTACCTACACAGTCTGCGTCCATTAGGCATCCATTTACCTTTAATTAATCACGATCGGTTTAACAAAATTGCTAACAAAGATTGAGTATACGTATGTTAAGCATTTATTATATTAATTAGGATAACAGGCGTCGAATATAAAGAAGGGCTTTAGCGATGGCGCAACTGTACGGTATCAAAGGTCGTAGGTACGTACTGAACTGTGCGCATAAATAAGTATCCTTTAAAACCTTGACAACAGTTCTAGTTCTAACGATTTCAATGAAATTTGCTTTACCTATGGCAAAAAATCCTTAAAACTCCGTCGCACGGGTAGGTAGCTACATCGAATAAGTGCCTAATAAATAATAAACCTAAGTAGTACCTAATACACTTTGGTAGGTACATTTAAATAGACGACTAGCTCTAGCCTTGCTCTAGCAGTAAGTAAATAATATCAGTCAAAATTGAGGAATATCTTTTGAATGGCTATTGTGATTATATTTTCATTGATAATGGGGAGTATCCTGCTTGCTGCTTTATTTAAATTACCATTTATGTAAAGGAACTCTAAGGATTTAAATGAAAGTACAGGAAAGGACTTAATAATTGTAAGGTCCACTTCTTAATAAAAGTTTGTGAATAGGTACTTGTTGGGATCATATCCACCGAATTTCGGAACATTGCTATGTGGATCTCTGGGGTGGCCTTTCGGAGTTTGAGGCTGGTTTGCCATGTTTTCTGTAATTTTTGTATTTACAAAATCATGTTCGGCGCCCTTTCCGGCGCCACTGTCTCTTTGACTTGTGACATGTGACGCGCCTTACGCGTTTTGAGTCTATGGCATGGATACCATAGACGTTATTAATACGAATGAAAATTATATTATTTGAAGTAGCTAATAGCCATCTATCTACTTTTGCTAGATGAATCCGGAGAGGGGTTTTTGTTTGTTAAATGAAATCAGTAATAGAGAATCTGACCGATGAAAGATGAGAAATCTAGCGCCAGCAGGGCTACTACGAAACTCGAAACTCGAAATTCGTGTCGTGCGGTCCCTCTGACACTTTTACTATTTAATACGAAAGCGAGAGGGAGTACGATACGAGCAAAATGCCGCGCTGTGGCGACAAAACTAAGGACATAACGCCGTTTTTCTGGCAACACTGTCATTCTTTTTTTTTTCTAACATTGAATTTTTTATTTTCAATCTGTGCTTTGCTTTGCTATGTGTGTGATGTGATGTGATGTCTAATGTACAAAAAGCGCAATTTCAATTACAATTTCAATGTAGTGGTAGTTATTTGCTACTCATTTTAGTAGGATAAGTTTTTATTTAATTAAACAATGTCGCGAAACATTGTTTTTGAGGGGTGGTTGACAAAATCGCCACCCACAAAACGTATTTGGAGAACGGTAAGTAACTTTTACCTTTGTTGACACATTGATCCTTGATCGAGTTTATCTTGGTTTTGTTTGATTAGAATGTAGTCCCAAAAATTAATTGGCCTACAACTTTGTGTTTAGTTTATATGGTGTGTCATATACGATTTTTTATGCATTCTCAGAAATGGCGAAGGAGATGGTTTGCTCTACGGCAGTCAGGCGAGCTGCCTGGCCAATATTTCCTAGACTATTACGCTGAACGGAATTGCAGGCGCCTCAAGGGCACCATCAACCTCGATTTGTGTGAACAGGTGGCTTAACTTATCGTTATAGTTTGATCTAAAACATATTCACTTAACCATGCTACTCATTTTACCAAGGATTGTTTACACCTCCTGCCAATAATGTTTATGAAAGCACTGCAGGAGGGTTAACACAAATAAAAAAAAGGGAATATTAATAATAAGTGTAGAGCAACCATGATTACTTCTTGGTATTAAAAGATTCTCATGACTCTCATGATTCTCATTATATCAGAGTTATTAAAGTTATTGAGTGAGACTTATTTCAGACTGTGTGAGCCCTGTGGTTTAGTTACCTTGTCTAAGAAATTGGGTTTAAATCATGGTAGAGGCAGGCACTTTTTAACGGACTTCAAAAAAGGAGGAGGTTATCAATTCGGTTGTATGTTTTGTATGATGAATACAATTGTTTGTGCCTGAGTCATAGATGTTATGCAGTTTTTCCTATGTATGTTATTTCCCAATATATGGCCCAATCCCTCTCATTCCTGGAGGAGGCCCTTGCCTTAGAGTGATACATATAAATGCTGAGATGATTTCCATTATCTAGTGCCCATAGATTTGTTTAAGGCCGCCTTACACATGCTTGTTACTTACTAGCATGCTAATAATCATGCTTATAAGCATGCTAGTACCTGAAGTACCAGTATGCCACTAAATAAGTCTGCTTAATAGTAGCACATATCCTAACACACCACACATGCTAGTAGGTAGCATTTGCTCAATAGTAGCATGCTGCCATGCTAGTAACTAGCATGTGTAACAATAGCTTTAGTTTGGGACTTGATTAATTGGTGTTAATTTACATACATTTATAAAATTGATTACTAGGTAATTGAAATTCTTTTATGATAGGTATTACTAATGTCTTAATGTCTAAGAATTTAAAAAATCGTTATACCTACTCACTTATCTATATATGTATATGTTCATGCATTCCATAAAGTGTAAATAAACAGAAACCAATAAACTGATTTATTAGTGCATATACATATATTTTTAGCCACAAACAACTTATTATGTTAGTGTTGCTATATTATGTTAGCTGTCTTTTTTTTTATACTCCACACATTTATCAATCAGTGCCAAGAGGAGTATTGCTTATGTAACTTACACTTGTGGCAACCCTGACTGTTACATTTAAATGACATTATCCTTTCCTGGTTGGTTGCGCATTTTCCTTGTGTCACTCATAGCTGTGTGTTTGTGGCAGGTTGATGCTGGTCTGCATATGGAACGCAGTGGGAGCGGTTCTCTTGACCCAAAGCTCCGTGGCTCTGTCTTTACCATACAGACCCAATCCAGGACTTATCACTTGGAGGCTGACTGTGAAGCTGACATGGAAAAGTGGGTTGATGCTATCTGTAAAGTATGTGGTTTGAGATCTACAGAAGACTCTTCAATTGTAATGGGTGAGTATTTTTTTTTATTAATGATATGCTGAGTGGGGTCCATCTTACTCTACTTCATATTTTTTTTGTTAAATAAGTGATAATGATTCCGTTTTTATTTAAGATTATCTAGTGCGGTTTTTTTTGAGCCTGTCAAAAATTATAAGTAAATCTGTCTCTCTCTCTCTCTCTCTCTCTCTCTCTTTCTCTCTCTGTTTCTCTCTGCCTCTCTATCTCATATCAGAAGAACAATCAAATAAAATGACGCCCCCCCGCAAATAAACATGTAATATCAAAACACCAAATTTACAGGAAAAAATAACAAATGGAGAAACAAAGTATGAAGAAAGTAAAGGACATAAATAAGCCAACATTATATGAAATTAAATTTTAAATTAATCAGTAAATGTAAAAAATGCAAGATATTTTATGTCTTGTATTTAAATATTTGTACAACACATTTGTACAAATATTTTACAGCATTATTTGTGTTAAAGCAGTAAAGGTTCAAAAATGTATCACTTGGATATACTAATGTTGAAATAGGCAATTCATTTCCATGTTAATTGTTAATGAATAGTTGCACTAATGTTCTTGTGAATTTTTGATAACACCTGTTTAGCTATCTAGCAGCTAGATTCTAGCTGTTAATTTTTTTATTCCTGCTATAGCTACAAAAGTACATTGGCAAACAAAAATAAAGGGTAGGTATCTTACAAAACTGATGATAACTACAAAACCCGCTGTGATAGCTTCTTCAAGATTCAATTTCAGCATTCAAACATGGCGGATGTTGATAGTATCTAATTTTGATATTTCTAGTTTCTTTGGCTAGTTGAAGTATTATTTTGATAGTGTTTTATGCGGTGATTAACCTTAACAGTGAACAGTGATCACAAAATTCTATATTGCTCTCTTGTCTGACATTTTTTAATGCGCAAGTTGTCTCCACATGGCTTCTGGAATTTGACTATCAAGTTGCAAAAACTACAATCACTGTACTACGTCGCTCCCAAAGAGAGCTTTTATTTACTTTTACACTGACAAAATTGTCCTAGAAACCATATTTTAAGGGGCTGTTTCACCATCCATTGATTAGTGTTAACTGGTGGTTAGGTGTTATGCCGTCTCTATTTGTTTTGTTCGAATAGACAGAGACGGCATCACATTTAACCGTCGGTTAATGCTAATCAATGCATGGTGAAACAGCCCCTAAATAAAATAAATAATAAAAAACCGGCCAAGAGCGTGTCGGACACGCCCGAAATAGGGTTCCGTAGCCATTACGAAAAAATGAAGTAATATTTTTCTAAGGATTTCGTATTTTATACGGAATCTTCCAAGTTTTAGGTATATTTTATACCTTAGGCTGCTATTTACTCTTGAACTACTAATAATTCTCAAGAAAACTTAACCGTTATAGTTTTCCTTGTAAGTTTGAATATTTCGCAAACATATCACTGAATCGAAAAATAGCAAACCCCTAATGGTTTTAAAAGACCTATCCAACGATACCCCACACTATAAGGTTGGATGAGAAAAAAAAAAACACCCCCACTTTATGTCTATGAGGTACCCTAAAAAAATTTTTTTTCAAATTTTTGATTGTACTATTTTGTTGGCATAGTTTATATACATATCCGTGCCAAATTACAGCTTTCTAGCATTGATAGTCCCTGAGCAAAGAACCTAAAAAATAGCTTCTTCAAGAAAAATGAGTTTAGTAAAGTTATTCTTTACGTTAAGTTAACTTTTAAAACAGACGAGATCTCTGTGTAACATAGGTATATTATTTTGTTTCTGTTAATATTATATTTTTACTGAATCTTGTTGAATTTTTAAATTTCATAGCACTGTTCTGAAATTAGTAGGGATCAAACTTATAGATATAAGCATTTACTTGAATAAAAATAGAAAACACTAATTAAACTTTATATTTCATTAAACGAAGGGAGCAGCCTCATTTAAAATCTGTGTATATATGATCCACAGACAAAAACGTCAAATTCGCTGTCTAATACCTTTAAACAAGCAATTCTTGTACATATATAATCAGAATCTCGGAAACGGCTCCAACGATTTCGATGTAATTTGGTATGTAGGAGTTCTCAGGGATGAGAAATCGATCTACTTTGGTCTTATCTCTAGGAAAAAGCTTGGTACCGAGTTTTAGCCCCAAGCGGAGTTCTGTCGCCCATGTACTTTATTTTAAATGTCTTGGAATCTATGACGTATTTTTTATACAGTTAATAGTAATATATAGCCTCCTGAAGCCCACCATATAAATATTTTGAATCTAATTGTTTCGAGAATAAAGTCAAACTTCCGTCTAACTTTGTTACATTGTCTTAGATTCCTTATTCCCTTGAACTTATTGTGTACATTCTATTGCACATTGGGCTGCACGAGGTTAATAGGTACTTTTTATGCAGATAATAAATAATATCATAATACAAGATTTATTCAACGCCAACATGGATTTAAAAGGAAACTCCTTTCAAATCCAAGTACATGTCATCCATAGATGTCATAAAAAAAAATCTACTGGCCATATTACGATATATTGACGGTTGTGGTTAGATAATGTGATGAAGTAACTCACCCAAACAACTTAACTGTAAAAATTGATTCAGCTTTATGTCAAATACTTACCTTGCAGATTGTCATTAAATTATATTTTGTACCGTAAATTAGAAAGTCAAAAAAAAAGTTAACTACCTACATATTTAATAATAAACTTATTTTTTAAGCTAGGCATATAATATAACCTATCATTGTAATAATGTGTTATAATGTAAACGACCGTATGATGACCGGATGGCCAAGTGGTTAGAGAACCTGACTACGAAGCTGGTATGAATAATACAAATGTTTGTTCTCGGGTCTTGGATGTTTAATATGTATTTAAGTATGTATTATCTATATAAGTACGTTTATCCGTTGCCTAGTATCCATAGTACAAGTTTTGCTTAGTTTGGGACTAGGTCAATTGGTGTGAAGTGTCCCATGATATTTACAAAAATATACATTTATTTAATTTAATATTAAAAAAAACAACTACTATCAACCGGCTTTTACTATGAGTCTATGACATTGAAGCTATAGTTATATTCACTTGAAAACCCTTTAATTTTATGTGATCATTTTTAAATTGCCAGGAGTGTCTTTAATGCACCGCGAATTTCGATTTTACGCCGTTGTATTTAGGTTGCCTGAGGTTGTCGAAGATATTGGGTGTCTTATCGTGTTTATAAGACGTTGTGGTTAAAATTTTAATGTTGCTAGCCATTAGTTACGTCATACCATGCTGACAAATATTAACAGGTCAATATTATTACTCTCCTTTTCCTGGTGGAGTTTTTTTTTTCTTAATTATGCAATACAAAAATTCAAATCATTAAGTAGGTGAATCATCATAAATTCATAATCATCGTGTTTGCGTAATTTAGTCATAATGTTAAAATGCAAGTTTGTGGTTGTAGACATTTTCCTGCTTTGCGAAAGCTGACAAATAATATTACATGTAATTACTTAGTGAATAATTAAGCAACCAAAAATCCATAACTCGTGTATTGTTTAAAATGGATATCACAGGAAACATCATGTACTTAAAAGCAAACATTACGATATTCTCTCCATGCAGTCAGTAAATTTTATTTTGATTTTAAAACCTAGACTGAATTAACATGATTAATTTTTGCGTAATTGTATTATGCTCTGATTATTAAGGTATTGAAATTTAATGCCCTTAGGGTCTATTTGTTTTGTAATTGCTTACAATTTTGTTAATTATTGCAATTATATTATTATTTATTGTGTTGCAACTCAAACATTTTGCCTATTGACTGATAATTAATAAAAATAAGAAATTTACATAAATAAGTGATAATTTTATCAATTAATTTTTCTTATGGTTTTATATCTGACTGCTTGCAACTGCTATCGCGCTTGTATGATTTGTGGCCAGTTTTATAAAAAATACTGATTTAAATTGACATAATGGTTAATGCCACTCAAATGTTGAGATGATGTAAAAGTCAAAGTTATACTTATGTCAAAGTTTTGAAACCCATTTCAAGTGGAATGAATTTTATTTATTTTCTTTGTAGTGAGACTTTACAATCACTGATAAATATAAAGTAAGAGTTAATAAATGAGTATGATTTTATTTTCCTCATAAATGAGTTAAAATTGTACTTGTATTACAGGCACATACCAGAGCAATTTGACCTCTATGGCTGCAATGAATGAACAGTATGAATGTCCCGACAGCACTGGCCCGTACATCCGAATATCAGAATGTATTACTGGTATCCGAGCTCAGGTAATACAAACTAGTTATTTTTCGTGACCTGCTACTTTATCCCCGGGAACAAAAAGTCTTACAAATATTTTCGTTTTAGGATTCTAGAGCATTTACGTTTGATCCGAAAAATATTGTTACAAGTAAAAGAAGACCATTTGAGATGGTTCCTAACAACAGAGGAAACCAGGTGTACCTGAGCCAACCGCAGTTTAGGCTGAACAACGCCGAGTTCTCAGAGAATGACTCCAACCTCAGCGATGATGAGTGCAAGTCTCTTAATGCTAGTCAGTCTAACATAGGTAAGCTCGCCTTGCCAATACACTCCACATACATAAACTCTCAATACTTTCATTTTCTTTGTTACAAAACTGATTTTGATCTTAGCCTCACCTTAGAACTTAAAATATTCTCATATTTTATGTATGTGAGCATGCAAAAATGAAGACTTGCATGTGCAATGTATTATTCACACATCTCCCGTTTCTACCTGGATTGAAAATATTGTTATCATAACTTAATATACCTATTGATTTTTCAATTTTGTATTTTAAAATACAAACTACAGTTATACATACAATACAATACAAATACAATACAAATACAGTTATTTTTAATTTTAATTTCAGGGGACTGGTCTGTGACCAAGTCATTCACCAAACTTGCTGTTAGCCCTAAGAAAAATGGCATTCCTGATGATGGTAAGTCAGTTGGATTACAAGTTAGGTACAATATTTAAGAAATATTTTTCTCAATGTTATTTATAATTAATGTTATTTCTTTACTCAGGGCCTCCAGTACCGCCACGACCCCCCAAGACCTTAGCTGTAACATCAAAAACCAATCCACAAAAAGAACCCTTCCTTGGACCAAAAATTAATGAACCAATAGATGATGACGTTTTCGTGAGTATTTTTATGTCTAGAAAACAGCTAAATAATTGTCCACATAGCTAAATAATTGACTACATATCTTGCAAGAACAGTGAACAGTGATCCAAAATTTTATATTGCTCTCTTGTCTGACTTTTTTTAATGCGCAAGTTGTCTCCACATGGTTTCTGGAATTTTACTATCAAGTTGCAAAAACTACAATCAATGTACAACGTCCCTCTCAAAGAGAGTTTACTTTGACACTGGCAAAATTGTCTTATTAAAATGGTACAGAAAAACCATAGGTATTTTAAAAAAGAAGAAGATGTAACACTGTCAAAAAGTACAAAATGTTTGTGCCACCAGGTCAATTTGTCTGAATATTTTAGGGACAAAACATAGTATGGCCAACATGCACTCAAAATGTTTCCAAGGCAGTTTCACTATGGTCCAGATGTCTTTGTGTCTGGAAGTTTTCAGGACAGAATGCTCTGGGGCCAAAATGTACAAAACATTACCCGCTACCGTTTCGTCGTTCGTACCTACAAACATGTTGACATTAATATACTTTTTGACTTTTGTACAATTTGTCAAGGGAATTTTCGAACCCATTGATTATTTTGAGATCTTGACCATTTATCTTCTATTCGTTTTTTCTCATGTGTTGGGGGAAGGGGGGGGGTTTGGGGTTTGTGGCACCAAAAGTATCTGTTATCTATAATATATTAATTATTACAATAAAAGGTAACAATTACAGGTAAGAAACATCTTGCCAGTCTTTCAGCCACCATTACGTAAACTTTGTCGCGGACCCCCTATCGTCGAATGGCGAAACCCAGTTTGAGAAAACCTGGTATAGGTATACAAGAATTGCTCGTAAGGTATAAGATTTTTGATAAAAGCGTTTTGTATCAGGTGGGCGCTGCAGGCGCGACGCGGCGGCGGTCGCACGGCGCGCCGCCGTCGCCCGCGCGCGGCTTGGCGCCGCTGCGCAGTACCGACGACGAGGACGAACACTCCCCCGGACATCCGGTACGCCAGCACACTATGGTGCTGCACACATTCTCGCACATTATTGGTGGAAACGCCGCTTTAGACCCCGCCCCTGTCCGAAACTATCCGAAATTTTTGTATGGGATTCGGTTACGGTTACGGATAGTTTTTTATTTCAGATATCCGATACTTTCGGTTACGGATACGGAGCTCCATAACATCCCTGGTTGAAACGCTTTAAGGTCTCTCTCTACCCACTACACCGTATCATGCCGTGACCGTAATTATGACGACACCAAACCGCTGTCCTAAAAAAGGCGAGCTTCACTAACCTCAATGTGTGCGTGTCCGCAGTCGATGCAGTACTGCAACGTTTCGTCGCTGCCGCCGGCCGTGGACCGCGCGCTCAAGCCGCGCCACGCCAGCATCGGACACATCAACACACTCAACGGACAGGTAAATACAACTTGCTACTACACTAAACTCGCTTCAAACGACATTGGCGGAAATCTCCCAGTGACCTGCATACAATCGGACAGGGTCAACGCTCCTAGCGCGCGCCATTTTCTTCACACTCTGTTAAGAAAATGTCATTTCATTTTAAATTAAACGGTAACATTTTGTTATAACATTACTTCGGATATAGTATACATACTCTTGATTACATTCTCACTTTTATGTTTCTTGTTGCAGATAATTTTGCATTTCCAAAATGACTGCATGAAGGCGGACGCGCTGCAGTATTTAGACTTAGACCTGCAAACATCTAAGCCGGCGCCTTCCATGGTAATATACCTACTTTTATAAACTTTGCAAACCATTTAAATGCCGGAATGAAATCATTACCACATAGTACATATATAACAGAGACACCACCTACTACAAGCAAATGGTATCACCCTAATACTGGCTATTCAACTGGCTATTTTTCTTTCCTTCGATTTTCCAATATATGGCACCAATGAGAACACAAATAACACGATACGTATTGCCATCTAGTGAGACACTAAGGATACGGTACACTGACAACAACCAACAAGCTCACCAACTGAGCCTAGACGACTAGAGATACGCATGATGTCTCTGTCTTATTTACGTCAGTAGAAGAGAATGGCATGTTTCTCTAAAATCGTTTCGACGAATGTGAGTAAGCGCGGGGCAAGCCCAGCAAGCGAATTCCGGTTATTCGCCATCTAGCGTCACAATTGCAAAACACTACGAAAGCCTCATAGCTGAAATGTAGCCACATGTAGCCTATACTTTCGTATTCTCCATTTATTATTTTTATGGTGTTTCTTATCTTCAAATTAAGGTGTTGAATTAAGGTTGATGTGAAGTTGTGTTCATAAAATATGCTAGTCTTTATTTTAATCTTAATATTTCTACTTAATTCGGCTTATTCACATTTTATAATTTACAAATGTTAATAGTAGTGCCATCTATTGCTGTTTTTTTGTATTAAATATAGCTGGTAGGGATTGGTAGGCCATGTCATTACATAGAATGATTGTTTGTACCTAATCAATAGCATCATGTATCATGGCATGAAAGTTAAAATCATTTAGTGTTATTGTTATGCTTGAAGAACTTTACCACTCACTATCAAGAGGTATGATCGTTAAAACGAAAGTTAATTTCTGACTTAATAAAATTATAACTAAAAGTTTATGGGTGAACAAAGAACCCATATTATATTATTACTGAAGGATTAATCTTCCATACAACCATTTTGGACTGTTTTGGTTGCGATGTCCCAACTGCTATTTATTTGTAAAACACGAGTCACAATAGTTAATACACTGCGATCCAAATTATTGTATAGGCTAACTTGAAACCAGCCTATACAAAAATTTGGGTCTAAATAAAAACTACAATTATTGTTATGTTTCAGCCTCAAGAGGTGCCTCGGAGGAAAATAGAGATAGGGCACGGCAAGTCGTTGTCGGAGGTGGACGCGGACTGCGCCTACAAGACTGTCGACTTTCTGAAGACCGAGGCGTTCAACATCACGCGGCAAGACGCGGAAGCCTCCAGAAGCAACCAGCAATGAACTGAAACCAAGTATTATTTTTTTTATGTTGGACCTCTAAAAGCAATCTTAAAATGTATTTAAATTGTACTGTAGATATTATTTAAGTTTAATCGTGTTCGTATCACAAACTTGCGAATTATTCATTAAATACGTGCACAATCACGGTTCTCTGACGCAAGCCGTAAGAGTCTAGACTAGACTTGAAAAAAAAAACTAAAGGTTATATCAGTCGAGTGGTCGCCGGGCTTTAGGAACTCTTTATAATTCCTTATTGGCTTCACGTCACCTATATCAGTTTGGATTTCTGTATAACATTGAAATTTGGGCGAAGACCAAAAAGTTGCACACCTATTAAAGCTGCGTTAGCAGGTAGTTAAAATTACCATTAACTTTTTGCGTCGTGAAAGTGGACAAAATTAATAGTTATTTATTATAAATACCTGCTGACGCAGCTTTAACAGGTGTGCAACTTTTTGGTCTTCACCCATTTATATTCATATCATTGCATCGATATTGATCCTAATGTTAGTGATACATTGGTCACTTTAAGATAAAAGTTTATAATAGTACTTAATATGTTAAGCAGATAGGCATTGTGCCGTTTTTTTTTTTCATAAGTATGGAGAACAACTTGATTGTTGTTGCATTACGCGAAGCCAAAATATATTTTGCTGTAGCACAGACTCCGGTCTCAACATCTTTGATATACTTACACCAATAGTACCACGAGAAATAACGAGCCAGACAGCCTCAAAGTGGGTACAATGCGGTCGGAAAATAGTACTGCACATGCTTTAGATGACACCGTACCACAAGGTTTTTGTGAATAAGTCTGAATATAATCAAATTCAAATAAATTTTATTTGTAAGAATTTTTCGTTTCATTACATATATGTAAGCAAGTAATATTTTTTGCATTTGATACGTATAACACCGATATTTTCAATAATTATTTCCATGACAGATTTTCAGGAAGCATGTTTTTTACTATTATTTTTCATGTTGAAATTATATTAAAGTAGTAGGAACGTGTTAACACATTCTATGCGGAAGATTTTTTTATACTACTCACTCGAATGTAAATTAGCACTTTTCGGTTTGTAGTAGTATTCACTGGATACACAGAATTTTCCATAAAAACAATTATGGTTAGTTTGTCGTTATTTCCTGGAGCAGAACCTTTTTTTAATATGGACTTACTTGAAGTATGTCTTGACTCTTGAGTCTATACGTGATTAAATAAATTATAAAATAAAAGTAGTTTAATAATTTCAAGTATAATTTAAGAGTCTTCCATTCGGTAGTAACACTTTTAATTTTAGCTGAGATCTTATTTGAGTTTCACTTAACTATGTTGTATTCGACCCACTCATAAACGTAACTTGATAATGCGATGGTAAAAACGCGACATGAAACACGAGTGAACAGTGCCAGTGGCCTCGGCTTATGTTGTAGAATTTTTATACATATACAGAATGTATGACAGATCGTGTGGCAAATAATTAGGAAGAGTTGTGTATAATAATGTCAAAATAAAAGATAGGTAAAGAAACTGGTGAAATTCGGCATATGAAATAGAAAACTAAACACTAAAAAATAATGTGGGTGGGATAAGTGTTAATTTGCCTGCAATGTGTTGGAATTGTGTACTTATCGACCCTAGTCATTAGACCACAGAAATAGTAGAAGGACAGAGTTCAACACTTTGTATGGAGACCGAGCGTGTAACATTTTGCGTAATGGGAAACATGAACTGCGCGAAAACAATGAGGGCTATCGCGAATGAATTCGCCGCTAGAGGCGCTAGTGTAGCGTGAGGTCTCCGAAATGTCAAATCGCATAGTTTTTGGGTGAGCTACGCGGGTTTATTTATAATCAGATTTTTTTTGTGAATATTTTGCATTACCTGAAATTAATTATGGCAATTATGCGTTACGGGGCAATGAATGTCTGTGTTTTGAGACAGTTTTGTCTTTTGGAAACTTTGGTCCTCCCTTTTTTCCGAACAAAACGGGACTAACCAACACTGTGGTTGCTGGATATTTTTATGGTACAGTTTTGAAGTGTTTTAAATATGATTTTAATCTAAAATTTGTTTTAACGCCCGTAATAACAGACTCTTGAAAGTCATACTTAAAAACCTTACGCAACAGTGCGCCATCTAGTGAGACAAAAAACGATAGCTCTCATTAAAAAGCATCTATTACGTAGAACACTGAATCGATGCACCTAGGGTTGCCAACTCTCGAAAGGAGCAACACGGGAAAAATCACATTCGTTTATTATTTTTTAAATTTATATACCTATTTCCTTTGCTTACGATCAGCATTTAATATTTGATGGTTATTTATAACATTTTAAATTAAAGATTTAAAAAATGCACGCACTAAAAAATATATATATATATGTAGCTTTATGTATATTTCCTTTTTCATCATTTGACATCATCGTCGGATAAGCTGTACTTACTGATTACTCGGCGGTACTTGGCCAGTAAAGGTGTCTTCGTGGAAATGTACAGAACAAATCCGGCTGTTTTTGTAGGAAACCATTTGTTTATTTATTTTTTCATTTATTTTTAATACGGTCATCATTCGGAATAAAATTGCAATATAGAAGTAACCATAACCTGGTTTTTAAATAATATTTGCTTTTTACTACGTAGGTACAGTCGGCCCATGAAAATATTGAGCACTGAGTGGTAGGTACGCGTGATGAAATAAGTTGTCAATGTCAATGTGACATGGTTTTAAGTTGCTTATCATTGTCATGGCCCGACTGTACATTATATAGCAAAAATTAATCATCATTTCTCTGCTTTCAAAATCGATTTTATCGATAATCGAGTAAGCAAATAGTATTGTATGTATATCACTTAGAAAAATCAGAAATCGACCTGGAACGCGATTCGACAGTTTGAATACTTAGCTTTTTTTAGGTCGCTGGTTTTTAACGCTCGTCAAGTCTGGCTCCCGTTTTGATGAAAATAATACACAGCAATAAAATAAATTGTTTTTTAATTAATAACTAATAATATTTTAAGTCAAATAATAATTAAGTACCGATGAAGGAACCTCGATTAACAGCTCCAACTTTATTGGTGGTATTATAACAGTTAATAACCGAACAACGAGTCATTTTGCTTTATAACCTGACGTCGCACTCGGACCGCGGTCGCGAGCGCGAGCAGACTGAAGTTGGCGGCGAGCAATGGAGCCGTCGAGCCGAGGCGTCTTTTATTACGTACACTCAATCCTTCCATCTCGATATTATTTCTGTGCAACACACACGATCTGCCATACATCCTGTATCATTTTTCTTTACTGTTTTGAGTTAACGAAAACCTCGTTGCAAAGATTGATTGTTACATTTTAATAAATGAAAATTGGATAGTTGATACCATCCCCATTAGTTATTTTTTTTTAAAACGCGATTCCTTTATATATTTTGTTTGGCAAAGGCTGTGACGTCACTTATTTGCCAACTCAATTGACTGTTTATTTATTTCAAGGCGCCAAAAAATTTAATTATATTACTGCAAAATTAACCTGCTGCTGGGTGTAAGGGTAATAACATAAGTGTTTTTTGAAGTTGTCGAAAATATTAGGGGATGTTGATTAAATGTGTGTGACTTAAATATTTTTTATGTTGGAATTATTATTGTTATTTGTATCAACTATCCAATCATAGGTACCTAAAAGCTTAAGCAAAGCCCCTCTTGCATGGATTAGTGCACAGATTGACATAAAAAATCAGTATTTTTCCAATTTGGAATGTCAACTTGTCTTTATAGGTATGAATATGAACACTACATTAGGTATATTACTACTACAGCCAACGGCAGATATTGCAGAACTAAGAAAATTCTTTCATATGAACCATAGAAAAAAATGCTATGTTTATTATTTTGTCACACGCAACAAGTCTAGCATGTGTTATTATGATTATAATTGTCAAAATTCGAAAACTTAGAAGTGCAGAAATATGTTGCATATTGTATATGCAAGAGAGGGGCCTTACTCAATCTTTTTAACTATGCTGTGTGTGTAATGAATAAATTGTCATAATATAAAAATACTACGTCTTCGTCTAGCTTATAAGTGAAATATATAGTAATTATAAAATACGCACAAATAGAAAAAATATTTAGGGTTTATAACATTGTATTACGGAATGAAGCCGGGATATTTCAGCCAGTGGAGGGGAACACGTCAAAGTTTTCATAAACTTTTAATTGAGGTTAAGAAATATGAGAGTAGGTGCATTTGATCCATGTTCAAGGAGTTAACGTCATCTGGAATGTAAAGTATATACAGGTATTTTCGTTCAAATTTCAACCTAGCAACCATTTGCTGACATATTCCGGATTTATTATGTAACACTTTGCAAGTGTATTTACGTATATTTTAGAAACGTATAAAACACGCGAATTTTTAATAAAATCACCAATCAAATCAAAAAATCAATCAATCAATCTTGTTAAAATTGATAGTTAAAAATCGTTTAGGCTCCATTAAAATTGTATAAACGGCTCTTCCCAAAAAAGCATTTAACATTTAATAGATCTCGCTGATTCGAATGTGATTAAGGTTTAGAATGCTATATCACCCTTCTGATAAACACTTAGATAATCTATGTGTATGCTCACAATTTATACATATTCTTATATGCAATAATAGGTTCTTATGTATGTAGGTATTGTAATACTGTTGTAAGTATAAAATAATCTTTGAATGCGTAATGTCTTAAATTGATTATTTTTATGGTATTTCTTTCACTTATATTGAAACTAACGGTATTTTTATCATAAAAGAGTAGCATTCGTGTCAATATGCAACTTCAAGATAATCCTTTGTTTTTTTTAAGAGTTGTAAGGCTGCTCAACGCGACGCGGGTATGCATCGAAATCACCGCCTACTAAACCACTAGAATATTATGTTTATAAATTATAATCTACTAGAATCAGGATATTTTATATTTGGAATATTTTAATTCACGCACGCCCAAGACGCGTTGTTCCTTGCCGGGTCTTACTAAAGAACAAAGTTTGACAAGACAGAAGAAAGACTTGCATTCCCAAATTTTCCCAAGTATTGCTGGTTAGTTTTAACGAGTGACATGAATTAATCCTCCATCATGCTTGTACTGATAGTATTCTTTGTTTTAAAATAGGACTCATTATTATTTGTGAGCCCGTTTATTCATGTTGTAATTTAAAAATAATACCGCCTGATGAAAATATAGCTTCATTTAACTCTACTTTTTAGGCAACCTGACCAATAAGTATTAGTGATCTTCAAGTATTAGATATTGTAATAATTTTGTATGTTCTATTCTAGGCACTATTTTATTATTATAAGTGCTCAGTTGACAACGTAAGGCTGTATCGATGACTCAGTTGCTAATACTTTGAACGCCATTGAAGAAATATGACATAAATATGACTTTGTTCGCCGGAGAAATTAAAGTTAATCGTCTAATAATGTAATAATTAGTGCTTATTATTGTTTGGGCAAAGATAGCGTTCAAACTAACCGTGTAATGTTGCTAAAAATAATGAAATCTACGGCCATCTAACTATATGTTCATGAATATTCATGTTTAAGAAAAACAATCTGCATCATAAGTGCCTTGCCATTTTTATGGGAGATATTAGTAATGAATGAGCCAATGGAATTAAAAAATATATACTTTCAAAATATGCCCTCTCACCGGCCAAAACTTGACTTTGATCTTTATGTCGTGTAGGTACCTACATAGTTTAATATAATTTTAAATCTTGACTAATTCTCGAGCGCACATTCTTCTCTCTTGCCTCTCTTAGTGTTTGACATAGAAAGTAAGTAGTGTAATAACAAGCCCTTCTTTCTCTCGGTAGTCGAGTAAAAATGTTGAGTAATCAAGTTAAATTTAATCGCAGGCGATTTACTACTTTTGTCGGAGTATGTATTTAAGTATGCGTAGTGGTATGTACTCGTATGTCGGCGTGTCTGCTTATTACTGTGTCACCGAAATTTGTACCTTGGATTTAATGATATTGAGCTGAAAACAAAAACACGCATTTTAATTATAGTCACGGTAAACCGCTATATCGTGATATATATTGAGCGGCAAAAATTCTGGTCCTCAAATGTATGGAGAAATAGGTAATTTTGTATGAAGAGAAGGCTAAATTTTGTGCCGCTGAGTATTTTATTCTTCGAAAGTTTTATGCAACATGGAAATAATATTTTCACACCTCTCCTTCAGAAAAGTAACTTTTCCTCCCTGACGAGAGGGAGCAAAGTGCAACTTTTCTGTTCAAGGCTTTTCTAAGTGTTTTATTGCAAATGCCATTTTGTGAAGTTGATAATTGTAAAGCCAAGGTGTGAAAAGTTGTATGAGCCACTCGGGAGCAAAATTATTTTCATCTTGGGCGCTAACACTTGAATCCTTCATTACGCTCAGGATTCTACTTTAGAATCCTTCGCTACATTCTGGATTCAATGTACGCCCTCGCCGTAAATACACCATTTTGCTCCCTCGTGACACAAATAACTATTTCATAGGTCAAACTACACTACGTATTTATATACTCTGCAGCACAAACTTTGGCCCACTCTACATACAAAATGATCAATTATTTGAGGGTCAGATTTTTTTGCCGCTCAGTATATTTTTTTATTATTACAGTCGATATGGAGGACTTGATTGATATCTAAACAAAATGAAACTTGATGTTAGTGGTGACCTTTTGGAAAGTACGACGATCAATCAGTCCACATGATGATGATGATGATGATGATGATGATGTGATCCTGTTATCCCTCACTAGGGACATAGGGCTCATCAGTCCACATGAGATCAGTTTAATTTGTCAGACTATAATGATTACACGCAGAGTATAATAATAATAGTGATATAAATGAAAGGCCGAAATATGGCTTCTAAGGCGCAAATATTCAGTCACCGCTTTTTTTTAGTTTAAGCAAAGAATAGGTAGTTTAAATGAGCGATTTTTGACATATTATGTTAAAATCATAATTTTTGTATCTCATTGCCTAAATACTGGCTTAACTAAGGTTTGACCACAGTGTAGGCGCGTTGACGTGATCTCATTTGTACGTAACAGTATGTCGATACGCAATGAGGGCTATCGTTTTTTGTCTCACTAGATGGCGCACTGTTGCGTGAGGTTTTTAAGTGTGACTTTCAGAGTCTGTTATTACGGGCGTTAAAACAAAGTTTAGATTAAAATCATATTTAAAACACCTTAAAACCGTACCATAAAAATATCCATCAACCACAGTGTTGCTTAGTCCCGTTTTGTTCGGAAAAAAAGGGAGGACAAAAGTTTCCAAAAGACAAAACTATCTCAAAACACAGACATTCATTGCCCCGTAACGCATAATTGCCATAATTAATTTCAGGTAATGCAAAATATTCACAAAATTATTCTAATTATAAATAAACCCGCGTCGCTCACCCAAAAACGATGACATTTGACATTTCGGAGACCTCACGCTACACTAGCGCCTCTAGCGGCGAATTCATTCGCGATAGCCCTCATTAATTGTCCGGTGCGGAACGTTAACGTCATCTCATCACGTCCTGCATACGCCACACTATGCCCCGTATTTTGTCAAAGGCTATAGAAATGCGACTAGATGGTTCATTTTCTATTCATAAAAGCAATTCAATGCCATATTTTTTTGTATATATTAGATAACTTACATTGCATGCCTGTTAGGGGATGTGCTTAACATTACGTAGTATTAGTTTTATTTGCTTTTATTGCAAATCGCCGGTGCAAATATGTACAATATATTTTACGGTATGCGAATTACCACTTATCAATAAAATAGTTGAAATTCAACTTGTTTTTCAATCAATTACCCTTACCTACTTGAGTTGATACTGGCTAAATCTGTAGGTATAAATAGTATGATGTTGATGAAATCGTAAACATGCTGTTGCTACGCCGTACATGCGACAAACATCTTAATGAACGTGGGTGACGTTTGCACGAGGGTGCCTTATTTTATTAATATTAAATGCTTAATGATTAATATTAACTTGATATTATTACTACTTCTTGAATTTGTTGCAAACTAAAAACCACTAACAAGACATATAGTGCTAGCGGTACTCCAAAATATGGTGTACATGGTGTAAAAAGCATGAAAATGGGAACGATTGATCTTGAGGCCATAAGAATCAATTTGACCCGTAGCACGAAAAAAAAAACTAAAAATGAGAGGAGTTATGGCGTCATCTTTTTTTTTGTAGTGAAAAAAAAAATTGTTCTGAAACCTATCGTGTGTGGTATCTAATGAAAGGGCTTACTAAGCCGATTCTAAAAATATATCACATCATGATATTTCAGTCACTTGTCTTAAATTAAAATAAAAATAATTTTCAAAACATAGGGGAGACCTAGGTGGGTTGACACAAAATTTACATATTCGGCCATTACTGCTTTATTAAATGAGCTACATTTGCGAAGAGGCTTTCTAATGACGCGTCGTTTTATCCTTTATTTACGAATTGGAATAAAACAAGTTATTACCTTGATAGAATTATTTAAAAATATGGTTTTTCTGCACCAGGTCAGTCTGTTTCAACCCTCCTATTACCGACATAAGTTGAAACAGGTACCTGGGTAAGATGACACACAGGGTGAGGTAAAGCTTTGAAGGATAAGTTGCAATAAGTAGTAGATTATTAAACGAAAGAGGAGAAACATCAATTTCATACGAGCAAATCTACAACAATTATATCCAGGGACGTGCAATCCTTTACACGTAAGACTAGATTGTAGTTATCTATGATATAGCCAGGTTTTGGTTCCCCGGAAATTAGTATGTAAACGTTTTTTTAAAGGCTGCATCTTTTGATTGCGTTGACTTAAAAGTTGATTTTTTCACAGTTCCATCCAAGCGGTTGCAGATCTGTACCACTACCATGAGTTTACAGTGACCGTACTCGATAGCGACGGCATAAATTATTTGTATGGAGAATTGTACAGCGCCTCTACAAATAATTTTCGCCGTCGCTATCGAGTACGGTCACTGTTAACTCATGATAGTAGTACTGGTAGGTACTGTTTGATATTAACTTTAAATTGAGATCTCCGCGCGTTCCTGAGAAATTGGGTCGTGACAGAGGATCGGACGGACAAATAGACTGATGGACAGTAAAGTGATCCAATAAGGGTTCCAGTTTTGCCAACTGAGGTACAGAACCCTAAAAAAGGAAAAGTCTGCACTAAAAGAGATCAGCCGGCGGCTACGCGCCGCGCACCGCTTTCGTCAGTTAACTTCATCAAAATTATCCAATCGGATCAAAGCTACTGGATGGACCCTACATTGGACCACATACATCGATCCTCGTCAATTGGTGAAATCTACAGAATCGGATGTATGTGGCAACACGCTGTAATCCTGTGTGTAGGTGTGGTTTCGATTATAGGGGGTGCAGGATGTAGGGAGCATGTAGCGTAGACATCGTTCATTGAATATCAATGTTCGCATTACCGCTACGTCACTAGCGCTGCCGCTACGATCAACCCAGCTGCTACGCCGTAGGGCCTAGCGTAGCATATTTTACATTTTCCATACCCCGCCGCTCGACTGAACAATGGAATGTTGCTTGTAAAGCATAACCAGTCTTTACTATCCGACTGCAAGGAGTGGTAATGTTTTAAGACAAGGACTTTATATTAGCAACTATATTTAGCTTTTTTTTAAATAATATGCCCACCTAGTAAAGAGAAATGTAGAATATTTTTATGCTAAGGCTTTTCGATAAATCAATTTGGAAAGTTATTAAGTGTAATTTTAGCAAAATTTATTTGAACGAGAAAAAATCAATTTATTTGTTGCTTTCCCAACTTCAACTCTACTAAAAGGAACCTAAAAACCCTTATTTTCATCATTCGCCTATAAAATTTGATCCCAGTAATAGAGGAAGCGGCGAAATTAACGAACGGACCAGACAAAATTAAACGGGTTTCGAGAGTTCAATTTCAGAGGCCTTCAGATGTAGAGGTCCGAGCCCTTTGATATTAATGAGATAATTTTACGTAATGTGTATATTGAACGGGGAGTTTTAATCCTTTCGACTTACGCAGTTCATTAGTCGAAAGAGATGAAAATCAATGCCTGCGACTTAGATGTTGCAGATAGGTACCACAGTATACATATAAGCTTATATATAGCAATGCATACCGAGACAAACAACACTCACTGTATTATTACTCTGCGAACTAAAAAACGGATTTTGGATGGGATTTACAAAGAAATCACCGGATTCCAAATATTCAATGGGGTTATCTATACTTATGATGACAACCTTACCTACTACCTTTAGGTATTTAGTTACATCATCATTATCATCCCAGCCTATTTACGTCCCACTGCTGGCCACAGGCCTCCTCTCAAAATGAGAGGGCTTGGGCCGTAGTTCCCACGCAAGCCCAGTGCGGATTGGGAACTTCACACATACCAATAAGTAATTATTCCTTCACAGATGTGTGCAGGTTTCGCTCGTGGTAAATTTCAAATGTAATTTCGTAGGTAAGTAGGTACATGAATTTCGAAAAACTAAGAGGTGCGGGCCGGGGTTTGAACCCACGAACCTCTGCTTGAGAGGCGATTACTCAAACCACAAGGACACCACGGCTTTTTATTTAGTTGCATAGATGTTTTTAAAATGTGTAATTTTTAGGACTACATACAAGGTATCGATGAGGTTTGAATCATGAATGAACTTCTTTTTATTTCGTAAAATGAAGGGTGAAAATGTGGGCACATGTAAGTGTCGTATTTAAAAAGAGACAGCCTAGATCAACAGTCTTCAGAAGTCACAACTCCTGGGGCAAAATATTTGTTCATGGCTTGAAAGCCAATTGCATGATAACTATAAATAACATAAAAAAAACCGGCCAAGAGCGTGTCGGACACGCCTGAAATAGGGTTCAGTAGCCATTACGACAAAACCAAGAAATATTTTTCTAAGGATTTCGTATTTTGTACGAAATATTCCAAGTTTAGGTATATTTTATACCTTAGGCTGCTATTTACTCTTAAACTGCTAATAATTATCAAGAAAACTCAACCGCTATAGTTTTCCTTATAATTTTGATATACTTACTACCATCCTGAATTTTTTCAAATTTTTCCACCCACTCGTTTAGATTTTAGAGGGGGGGGGGACGCTCGATTGTAATAAAAATTTGCACTTTAAAGTTGAATATTTTGCAAACAAATCACTGAATCGAAAAATCGTCTTACCAACCCCCTTATGGACCTATCCATACGATATACCCCACACTACAAGGTTAGATGAGAAAAAAAAATCACCCCGACTTTACGTCTATGGCAGGTACTATTATTTTTATTGTACCATTTTGTCGGCATAGTTTACATAATATATATTCGTGCAAAATTACAGCTTTCTAGCATTGATATTCCCTGAGCAAAGCCGCGGACGGACCGACAGACAGACATGGCGAAACTATGAGGGTTCTGTTTTTGCCATTTTGGCTACGGAACCCTAAAAAACACTGTGCGTCACTACGAGTACATTTATTTTATCATATAAGCCTACAATATTTCACAGTGGCGTTGATGTGTAATCTACTGCGACTCTATTTAATTATCAGGTGGGTGTAATGTTTGATGTTGCAATGCAAGATAACACGTTCCTACGGGTTCGCGTTATGATTCCTAAATAAGAAACGTGAATTATAATTCTCAGGTTTGTAATTAAAATTAATTGTTATTCTTCTCGGCCTCGGAGACTATATACCGTGCTGTGTGATCCTGTATAGGTATAACAGTATTTCATTTGTATGAAAAGGGAAAATCTAGACTCCATTATTTTTAACCCTTAAATTGGCAGTGTGCCACACGAGTCCCATCATTCAAGACTATCTTTTTGTATTTTTATTAAATGTAGAATTTTTTGGAGTATAATGTAACGACGAGGTTTGAATCATGAACTTTTTTAAAATTTTGTCAATTTAAGGGTTAAAAGTCGCTGAACTAATGTTGTTCAGTTTGAATAGTACGATCTATGAATTTTTTCATTTTTTTTTGTAAAAAGATTTGCAATAAATAAGTAAATACTGAATACTGAATATGTTTGATTTCTTTGCTCGTATTACAGACCACACCCCATATGAAATGTTCTTGGCTAAACTTAATTAAAATGGGCCAATCAACTATGTTATTCACACTTTGGTCGTTTCCTGCGTTACCAAAATTGTCTCTGGCGTTACCATAAAATCTTACTTCCAACAAGATATTTTACGGTTTAATAGGTTGAACTTACGTAGGATGGCATGTAAGTAATCATGTACACCATCTATTAAATTACAGAAAAAACATGTTTACTGACAAAAATCTGCAATTGTTTGAAAAATGTCGTGGACAGATTAGTGTGGGTAAAAAAGTTGATTGGCCCAAATACGTACATATTTTTAACAACATTTCACAGACGAAAAAGTATACAAATTATGTATTCATCTTATTGGCAGGAATAAGAGGATGCAGAGGAGATATCATTGACAACATTCACATTGACTTGTATTAACTTGTTTGGTAAATGAAACAGAAATAAAATAGATAATTGGGTGACTTTGATCACTTACACCGCAGGCTATTTAGAAGGATTTAGTAGGGGAGAGCGGGGCTGTAAGTTCCCCGGGTAAACTGTTCCGACAGCAATATCTTTGTAAGGAAAAGAGATAGCAATACTAGTGAAGGTCACCGTTATACCGTTAGGTAACGCGCTGCGACAGCAGCCACTTTGGTTACTCCAGCGCCTGTGGTTGAATGGCTGTGCACAATAGTGTTGTCAAAACGACACAAAAGTTTTTTTTGTGTTTCAACTTTTTGGTCTGTCTTTATTTATTATGCACCGATTCAAGACTAAGTCTTTGTAATTTTTAAGACATTATTAATTATGGTTCAAATGTTTATAGGGTTTTTCGCCATGTCTGTCTGTCTGTCTGTCCGTCCGCGGCTTTGCTCAGGGACTATTAATGCTAGAAAGCTGTAATTTTGCACGAATGTATATGTAAGCTATGCCGACAAAATGGTATAATAAAAAAATACAAAAAAAATATTTTTTAGTTTACCTCCATGGATGTAGTGTGGGGTATCGTTAAATAGGTTTATTTTTCGATTCAGCGTTTTTTTTGCAAAATATTCAGCTTTAAAATGCAAATTTTCATAAAAATCGAGTGTCCCCCCCCCTCTAAAATCTAAACCAGTTTAAATTAAAAAAAATCAGGATAGTAGTAAGTATATCAAACTTACAAGGAACTATAACGAACTATAATGGTTAGTTTTTTTGAGAATTATTAGAATAGCAGCCTAAGGTATAAAATATACCTTAACTGTATACGTGTCCGACACGCTCTTGGCCGGTTTTTATGTTATATATTGGCTTATAAACTATCTCTATGCCAAAAGTAACGTCGATCCGTCGCTCTGTTTCGATGTGAAAGACAGACAAACATACAAACACATAAACATACAAATTTGTTTATTTGTACACACACACACACACACACACACACACACACACACACACACACACACACACTTTCGCATTTATAATATTAGTATGGATTGGATCAGGCAATACTTTGCGGAGGTCCTTATAAATGAACTGAAACAATTAATTTACTTACCCGCGACCTTACGATAGCTACGTCTATGCAAGAAATGTGTGTTCATGCAGTTCCTCCACCTCCACACTGTAAGAACACACACAAATCACACAAACCCATCTATCAATTCACTACCACCACACCACACTAAATTTATTTTAATTAGACTTTCACCCACTTCTTTTTGTTATACTAATTGTACGTAGTTCTGATGTGATGACATACAACAATATGTGTTGATCTAATAATGAACCCAAAAGATTCCAAGAACGCAAAATGTCACCTAATCATGATAGTCAATAGTTATTTGTGCAACAAGAGAGCAAAGTCGTTTTTTGGTGCGAGTGTTGATTTTGAATCCCGAGTAAGCGAAGGATTCTACAATTGAATCACGAGCGATAGCGAGTGATTCTAGGTTAATCCTGAGATCAGCGAGGGATTTAAACACAAGAGATGCAAAAAAACTTTGGTCTCGTGTGACACATACAACTTTTCACCTCATTTTGAATATGGAACGAAAAAGTATGCAGTAAAAAATAAACCTTTAAATATGGGATATGTTTATTAGGATTTATATTATTTAAACATGAATATAAATAAATTACTTGCAATTTCATTCAACTTGACAAATATTTGATCCAACTTTAAGAGATAGGAACGATTTTATTTAAAAAAAAAACAAGAGCAGCGTCTTTCGTACAACGAGGTTGCATACTTTATTAAAAGAGTGGGAAAATTTTAACATTTCGGAAAAACTTCGCTGTCATATAGTTCACTATGTTTTTTTAATTTCACCTCGTGTTTTTGTTTTTCAATTTGCCCTTATTATAATTAATTAATTATTGACATATTTTTAATACTAAGGGTCAACACAGTATTTTTTTATTAGGTATGTATGGTGCATCTTGCTTAAGTAAAAAGTAAAAAAAAAACTAAGTCAAATTGAGCAGGATATTCGTTCAATTATGCTCTTTTAGTTTGCTAATTTATCTTTGTAGTTTATATTTGAGAAAAGCACCGTACAAGCTTCGAACAATATGTGGTATACTTAATCCCTCTAATAATGCACTATATACTTAATATAACCGACGTTTTGTAATTTTGCGGTTAAATGTGTATCCAAACATTTGTTTGTTTCTTTACACTTAGTATCGATTTGATCCTCTTTCGCTTTTTTCATATTGAAGTGACAGTGACAGACGTAAGTCAAGTTCAAATATTTGGAATTCAGTGAGTGGACCAGCACTGTCCTCAGAATTTAAAAAAATAAATAAAAAGCTACTTTGTCTCACGGAGTGAGCAAAATGCGATTTTGCTCACTGATTTTTCATAGCAAAACCTGCCTGTTTGAGCTGCTGAGGTGAAAAAGTTATTTTAGTACCTATTGCTTAAATTAAAACTGATTTATGGATAAATTGTTCTCGCGTTGTGTTAGTGAAATCTCATTCCTTTCCAATAACCCAATTTATATCCAATGAAATTAACCTATCAAAACATTTATTAATCACAGAGTGAGATGGAGAAGTAAAAAGAAGACTTTTTAATAAACTTAAGAAAAATTAAACTTGGCTTTATGGTGAATAGATTATCGTAAGGAAACACACACGTGTAGCCCATTTTCTCTTCTCTAATTCTGAGACGAGGCCTTTTTCTAGCTTTGGAATTGGACTTAACCGACTTAAACGTCAGTGCCCTTAGTGAAAGTTTTCGGTTACAAAATACGTCTCGATCGCGTTCGCGTTAAAATCTCAATTTGTATGGAAACACGAACAGCGCCTCTAGTGGAACGTTTGCGATGTTCGTGTTTCCATACAAATTGAGATTTTAACCCGAACGCGATCGAGACGTATTTTTTTTTTAATTTATTAAGGCAACAAACAGTCACATAGTTAAACATTGCATTTAAGACATGATAAGGTATAGACCTGGAGTGCCATAACAGTAATAAAGCATACATCGGTAAACAGGAATGGTAGATTCGATAAAATGGCAATTGCAATTGAAGTAAAAACAGGTACGATAATAATCCTTATACGCTGAAAAACAAAAACAGTTAACCATTCTTATGGAGTTAAACAAGAAAATTGGAAAATTGGAACTGCGTGCGATTACTTAACATTTAGATGGCAAATAACACGGTTCTTGAAATTAATACAGTTTCTTTGGGCAAGAATATCAATGTGAGACAAATCTTTGTTATAATAACTGAGACAACGGTTGAAGTAAGAGTTAGTACAATATTTAGTGCGGGAGAACGGAATTGAGAACAATTTTTCATGTCGTGCATTGCATCGAGGAACTTTGAATAAATATTACCAAGCAGTGAGGGGGAGTCCACATAACTATGAATTATTTTAAAGAGGAACATCAAATCGAATTGAGTGCGTCGCTTTTCTAAGGACAAGAAATTATGGTGAGCTAAAGCATTGAGGTACGAATTGTAACCCCTGCCCATTCTGTAGTCCAGACCATTTAGGAATTTCCTTTGAACTCGTTCAATTCTACTAATGTGACATTTAAAGAAAGGACTCCAGATTATACAGCCAAAGTCCAAAATTGACCGAACTAGGCTAAAGTATAAAATTTTATAGGTATTCTCTTGCCGAAAAGGCCAACAGACCCAGTACCCAGGACCCAGTATTTTGTAACCGAAAACTTACACTAAGGGTACAGGTTACGTTACGTTTCATTTACACTACATCAATTAATGTCAGTAGTACACGGGTTACATCAAGGTTTATTTATGCCATAGTTTATCAAACGGATAATTCATAGTCATTGTGTCCGGGGACAGTTTAATGCGCTACCTAAATTTAGGCACACGACTGTTTAGGTACGTGCATGGTATGTATACCTCATGTGATTTTATGTGCTTTTGCGTAACAATCCTTTTCTAGATTTAGATATGTACAATAAGATAATAATAACTATCGCTATAGTTAAGGTAGTAGTGTCATAAGCTTTCTCAAGTTGTGTGTGTTTTTACTTTCGGCTGCAATAGCCCTATTTTCTTCATTAAGCTAAATGTAATTTACATACAGTAGGTACAGTCCGAATGTTAATGTCGCTCGAGACTCGTCGGTTTTCTTCGTATTCTTGAAGATAGAAATTAGAAAAAAAATAAAAACGATGTTTTGTTTCGAGTTTCGAGTTTAGAACATCATTAGCAAACTAGTTTAGGTGTACGTATCTCGTATAGTCCGAGAGCTGGTCTAATTTTTGGGTGGGTAAGTACTTGAGGCAAGCTGAAAACTTGTCACATACTTCTTCTATTTATCCCCAACACAGAACTGGAGAACTTGGCTGGTGTAGAATCGTCTGGCTTGTTTTTTTTCTAATTCTTAAAAATTCAACTACAATAAATAAAAATTGCATATTGCATAAAACATAAATCTGGAAAAAATTGTTTATTTGTTAGATCACCTGGTAGGTAGAAAGTCCCATCAAACTGATCTGTCTTTTTATTTTATTTTTTAGTTATAAATAATACCCTATTAAATTTCGCGTTACCTCAAATACATTTCTTCTTTTCTAAAATGTTAATGTCCCGCCTAAATCGTCTTTTAACAATCAACATTCTAATTCTTTAAATATTCAACTACAACATATAAAAACTGCATATGCCTCATATAATTAACATATTGTTTTTAAAATTTTGGGGTTGATTTAGCTCCGCCTACTTACCAGTCAGGTCTACAGTTCTGTTTGGGGTATAATTGAGTTTTCAGTCTTGCCTCAAGTACCTACCCAAAAATAGGTGCCAGCTCTTGAACTATACGAGATACGTATACCTAAACTTCGAAACTCGAAGCTCGAAACAAAACATACAGGATATAGGAACAAAA
>NC_133472.1:32118088-32190365 GCF_025370935.1 Choristoneura fumiferana
TGCTACTAGCCGAAATTAAAATCGAGGCATCTATCCCACTGGGGCATCTATCCTGGAATTACCCTGCACAGATGTCAATGGTAGTATTGGTCATAGCGGCTACTTGACGGCGCTCGCGCGGAAGAGTGCCCCGGCGCCGCCAGCCCCGCGCCGTCGCATCTCCATAATCATTTCAGCTAAGCGATTTTCACGAAATGTTTACACTTTGATCAAGGGCGCCTATAACTAGGGTAGGTATTTGAAATTCATTTAGCTTACCGGCGTTATGTTAAATAATGCGACGTAGGTATACAATTACAAATTAAGTCAACTTTTGTGAAATATGTTAGATACTGATTGAACACGTAAGTATAGGTACATTCTGAAGGTATGGATTTCGTTTATATGCAAAGTAATAATGACACACTAGAGATTGGCCGAACATGGGTTTCATTGAATAAGAATGTTCGGCCGAATGCTCGATAAAACTACCCGAACCGAACCGAACCGAATATTCGGCATAATTGGTTCCTAAGAAGAAACTAGAAATATGATTATTTTTTTGTGTTATACGTGTTCTTTATTCACAACACAAGATACAATAATATGATAGGAAACAAAATAAATAAAAACTACATAAATAGACTTAACTATAAAATGAAAACACTATCTAAGAGGCCCTCCTGCGGCATAGACCCCAGCACACTGGCGGCATTACCTCTCTGTACAGTCAGAGAAATTCGTTGGGAGAGATAAGCGCCAGCTCTGGGGTCTCCTGAGGTCTCTATAATAAATATGTGTGGCAATTTTCAACTCTGACCACAGAATAAATAATAGTGCTCTGACTGGCGGATAGACTGACAGACTGACACAGGAGAAATCTTAGGGTTCCATTTTTCCTTTTGAGGTACAAAGCCCTAAAAATAGTAAGAAACCGGATATTTAGAAACTTCAGAAAACTAGGCTGATTCCTGGTACTTAATAGTTTTTGAATTACGTAGCATACCTACATTTAAAAAGAAATAATAGGTTTAAGTACCTTAATTGTTAAGTTTAGCATATTTACCGGCGAACATAATATAATGAACAAAATAATATGCTGCTTATCATTACCGTAGAAGTAATCTATCTATCTCGGTCGGAAACCTAAGAGAACGCACAAGGGTGTTCGTCCAAAATGAAATTAGGAGGTAGTTCACTCTGTCTCTGTTACGCGTTACTCAAACAAGCAGGAGAGCTGACTCCAATTGTTTCTTATACCTACGCAGTAAAGGGTGTGGGTGTAGGCCGAGTGGACTCGAGGGGATAGGGGGCACGAAGCCTACAAAAACACAAACAGACTTGCATACGAATCGTCGCATTACACCAGTCCTATCTGAATTGCCTCCAATCACATCTCTTAAAACAAAATTCCGAAAACGTGCTATAAATACCTGTAGGTACAGAGGTAAAATGAAAATGATGACATCGTGTTTTGCCCGTATCAGTGTGTTTGTATGGAATTAGTTAAATAACTGACTTAGGTAGGTATGTTTAAACTAACATTAATGCAGAATAAAATTACTGGGTAACGTGAACGTAAGAGCCAATAAATACCTATGAACTTATTACCTAATTTTGGCTTTTTTACACGATAAGATTCTTTTGAGGGGATGCAGAATTTTTCTTTTCTTTTCGGTTTCTTCCGATATAAACGAAAAATTACTGTTTTCGGTTTATTTCAATTATAATAGCCGCAAGCCGATTCGCGTGAGCCATGCGTTTACAGTCAATCAGAATGCATAATAAGCATTTACCTTAAAAATTCCTGAAGACAGGTGTAGGCTAATAATATATATATATAATATATATATAAATTGATGTATGTATATATATATATGATTAGGTTATTTTTTTCTTTACCAGTCATATATTATCAAATCGAGATTAGAATACGATTGAGCACATATGTCGTTTATGAATTATTACATGAAATGACATTGGAAATGGTACAGTGCGCAGGTAAATGATAATACTTATTTCAGTACGAAGAAGTTCAAAAGCTTAGGGAAGAAATATAAATTGTATTATTACCTAATATTTAAATGATTATGAAGTTAATTAAAATACAAGATGTAATTATTACTATAGGAACACTGTTTAATGCTTTAACCCCGAATGTTTTTTTGATAGGTGCAGCGAATCAATACCATAAAATTACAAAAAAAAATAGTAACAAATTTGTCAAATAGGTAATTTCATATTTTTTATAAATAAGTGACACTGCATTTAGGGATTGCAGTACCGGTACTGAAACCGAATTTCTATTTCCCGGTACTGGGTCTACTCCAGTACCGGGAAATACCGGGAAATTCGATACTTTCGGTACTAGAGGAAAAATGTGTTAAATGCTTGTTATGCGTTCAATAAAACGTAGGAAATAGTTTTATAGAAGTTTAATAAATAAAATATGAATCACTGAAATTACCCTCCCTCTGTAATTCAATTATTGAGCATCTTCAACCCTTGCTTGACTCAAAGCGCGACCTTACTTATGCATCCCAACCCAATCCCGATACCGGAATAGCGCTTCGCAATAGCAAAGCAGTCCTCCAGCGAAGTGTGCGGTACTTTGCCAATACCAGTACTGGTCTAATCTCGGTCGCACCATTCAATTTTGTGCAGATAAGGGAAATATTAGCGGTGTTTATGAAGGTATCAAGCGGGTTCTTGGCCCTTGGCTTTGGTCATTAAAACGACAGCCCCTCTTAAAGACGCGGATGGCTCTGTTATTACAGACAGTCAAAAACAACGGGACCGCTGGGTCGAGCATTATGTAGATCTCTTCTCTCAGCCTGTATTCCTGCATCAGGAAGCAGTGCAAAGCATGCTCAAACTGGACAAATGGACAGAGTTAGACGACCTGCCGTCTATAGAGCTACTGTCAATCAGCTCAAGTGCGGAAAGAGTCCTGGCGGTGACGGCACCCAAGCCGGAGTAATTAAACTCCATTGCATCAGACCAATCATGCACAATCTTCTGTGTAAATGCTGGGAGGAAGGAAGTACCTCAGGACATATGCGACGCTAACTCCGTCACCTTATACAAAAGGAAAGGTGACCGCGGCGACTGCAACTGCTACCGCGGTATTGCCCTTTTAAGCATAGATGGTAAACTTTTTGGTCGAGTAGTTTTGTGTAAAATCCAAAAGCTTGCAGAGCGCATCTATCCTGAGGCGCAGTGTGGTATTCGCTCCCAGCGATCCACAGTAGATATGATCATTATACTTCTTCAGTTACAGGAGAAGTGTAGGGAGCAGAACACCCCTCTCTACGTCGCTTTCGTTGACCTCAACAAAGCGTTCGATACAGTAAGCAGGGAAGGTTTATTCTGCGCTCGAGAGCATTGGGTGTCCGCCAAAACTTCTAAGCCTGGTGGTAAAGTCATTTCACGAAGGCATAAAGGGCGTTGTAGATTACAACGGCAACACATCGGAGCCGTTTGATGTTCGCAGAGGTGTGCGTCAGGGCTGCGTTCTGGCTCCTACCCTGTTCGAAATATATTTCGCACTAATATTGGGTACAAACAGCTTTACAGCTTGATAAAGGTTAAAAATATTAAAATTATTATATATTTTTGTATTATACATTGGAAAGAAGGCATACTAATTAAGCTGTCCAAAAAAGGGGACTTGTCCCAGTACTCAAATTGGAGAGGGATAAACCTACTGCCTATGGTCTCCAAGGTTCTCTGCAAGATACTGCTACACAGAATGACGAGTGCTGTCGATTGTACGCTGAGGGGCGAACAGGGTGGATTTAGAGCAGGGCGGTCTTGCATTGATCAAATCAACGTTTTACGCATGATTTTTGGAGCAGTGCAATGAAATGCGTAGTGAACTTTTCACTTTGTTCGTAGACTTCGAAAAGGCGTTCGACAGGGTCAAGTGGACAAGTATTTGGCATGCGCTAAAAAGAAGGGGTATACCAGTTAAAATCATAAAAAATATCCAAAATCTTTATACGGGCTCCTCTTGCCGAGTCATGCATAAGGGACAATTGTCAGACCAGGTACCGGTCACGGCGGGTGTGAAGCAGGGTTGTTTGTTGTCGCCATTGCTTTTCCTCATTGTCTTGGATGACGTGATGCGCAAGGTAACAAGTCAAGAGAGGAGAGGATTGCCTTGGGTAGATGAGGGGGGCCTCGAAGACATAGACTTCGCAGATGATCTTTGTTTATTCGCAACATCACGAGAGCGTATGCAATCCAAGACCAACGACCTCTCCGAATACGCTGCAAGAGAAGGCTTGCGCATAAACTGTGAGAAGACGAAGGACATGCGGCTTAACACCTCGGATGCGGTGCCGATATACATTAACGGCGGCGCCGTTGAGCAAGTTGGCCAATTCGCATATCTAGGAAGTGTGGTCGACCCGACTGGGGGAACGGATAGCGATGTTGAGGCGCGCATCAACAAGGCGCGGCGGCGTACGCGCAACTCAAACCTGTGTGGACATCCACCGTAATAACTCGACGCACTAAGATCAGAGTGTTTAACTCCAACGTCAAGTCAGTCCTATTGTACGGATGCGAGACATGGTTCGTAAGGAAGGATATCACCGATCGTTTGCAGGTGTTTGTTAACAAATGCCTGAGGCGTATCCTTGGAATTTTTTGGGCTCGAACTATCTCAAATGCAAGACTGTGGCAAATGACTGACCAGAAGCCAGTAAGCCGAGAAGTGACAAGGAAATGGCGATGGATTGGACACACGCTTCGAGGGTCGAATGATCACCTGCCCAAGCAGGGTCTCCGTTGGCAATCTACTGGCAGAAGACGGCCAGGACGTCCTCGGACCACGTGGAGGCTATCAGTTGAGAAGGAGGCTGGCTCAATTGGTCTCGGCTGGGAAGAGCTGGAAGAAGCCGCGCAAGATCGAGCCAAATGGAAAATTCTTCTACGAGCCCTATGTCCCTAGTGAGGGATAACAGGATCACATCATCATCATCATATATTTTTGTAGTACCGGAATTCCCGGGAAATGAGTTTCGTTTCCCGGTACTGAGGGCGATGAAATTTCCCGGGAATTCCCGGGAATTTCAGTACCGGGAATTACCGGGAGCAATCCCTAACTGCATTCATCAAGAATAAAGTTATAATAAACACGTAGTGACTGATTATGACGAAGCATACTTTATAAATCTATTATCTATAGATGTCTGCACTCAAACTATGAACATAATCATAGAATAACCTTATGATTATATTGATTCAGTATGGACTGCTGTGCTAACGGTACTTTCGAATGGTATTCTCATCTCGATTTTATAATACCGATTGACGTCTGACTTTTAATGTGTAGGTAGTCAATCAAATCATTAGGAACAAAAAGTAGAACATATTAAATACGTACGTACATATTTAAAAGGACCAAAAAAAAGTAAATCACATTTTGCCAAACACCATTAAAAGGCCCCATTCAGCATCCTGCCTCGGTTAACCCGGGCCTTGATTTTCAATGCAAAATAAAAACTCTTAGTTGAATAAAGATTCCGAAAGGAACAGGACTCTAATTTTTTTGCTGTAGAAGGTACGGTAGAATTAGGAAACTCGTGAACAGATTCATAATTTATAGATTTGTCGAAAATTCCAAACTTGTGTTTTTAAATAAGCATCTGACGCTTTGTGACTAAATTATTCGGTATAAATTTTTATGATTGGTATTCATTTATTACTTGCTAAGGTTTCCCGCTACGCAGGATTCTAAAAAGACGTTAATCAAAAGTAAGACAGTGCCACGGACAGTGAGGTAAAAAACAAAGAAAGACCTAAAAAGAGCAAAAGGCTGAAAGGCGAAAGTTCGTAACCGTAAGACTAATGACACGGGACGGACGCACAGGGTTACCGCGTAGCTTCTTACCCCGACGTCAAAGGTTCCCGATCTCTAGGCACTCTGATCTCGTGCGCTCGGTAGGTAAATGCCAAATAATATTTTCCATTTACAATATTTTTAACTAAGGTTACAAAGGTTACGAAATTTAACCTTCCATTTCATTTAAATTTTTCCTCGAATTGTAACGGTAATGGGATGTTTCAAGCTGTATAATTTGGAAGTGGGAGTTACATGGAATTAAAAAAATGAAAATTTTTGTTTCGAAAATAACTTTTGGTAAAAATTATTTGTCAACTTACTTATGGCTTAGTTAGTACTTATATATGAGCTTACAACCTCTTTTAAAGCTTTATGTTTAACTTATGAGTAATAAGTTGTCTGATAATTGTCATATAACAAAGCCGTAATCATTGACGTTAGATCTACGACTTACGGGAATTCCCCATAGATGGGTACCTGTTTCAATTCAATAATTAATGAACTTCAATTACAATGACTATGTTCCAGTGGCTATTGAATTTCAACAGTAATCATATTCTGGCTTAGGTTGGTATTATACTTAGGTATATTTCAACTTGATTTAAAATTAAACATTATAGTGTATAATCCGAAGTGTTTTATAATCGGTCGTAATAAATAATGTGGTAGGTGACAGATTAAAAGCCAGAATAATATAGAGATTCTGCCCATTTCTATCTTAAACATTAAGTCATATACATGGTCTATAAAATTGGATAAATTCATTCCTACCTATATACCTATAATACCAATTGGCTGTCATTTTTAACTTTTTTTTTCAAGCAGACTAGTCTAGATTAGTAGTTTATCTAAACTACTAAGTTTAGATAAACTATTGCATGGAACCGCACGCGGTGAGATGTTGTGGCATGTGAATACCTACACAATCACTTTATTATCAATTTAAAAAAAGCTACATACCTACTGTTGATTGTTTGCTTAGATATTTCACCAAGTTTCGCTTCTAAATATATATCTTTTCAGTAAGCCCTAGCCGGGTGGTAATAGGAGTGTACAGTTTGCACATGCACTCTATTATTAAGGTATTAAAGTTCATGGTTCGATATTTTTGATCACCTTGGCCGCTCCGAAATATCTGATGGCGACTGTAACCTGTTTAGTTCCTGCATCCGCGCACCACTCGGCGTCTAGTATCCTGTTTGTGTACAATATAGGTAGGTAGGTATAATTATAAATAAACAAAGAGGTAAATTTTGTATATTTTCATCACTAAGCTCTGAAAGTACCTTGAAATCCGTGTTGTAAATTAGATTTACATCTTTAGGGATGTAAGTAAATTTAAAAATCGAATGGGTCTCCTTTATATTCACGAACTGGTAAACAAGGAGATTGTAATGCGTAATACTTACCTCCAAACCTTCATGCTGGCATAATGCTGCTGGCCCGTGCTGGCTGGCTGAATGAATGTGCCAAAACCAAAGACCGCGAGGCAATTAAAAAAAACTAAAGACGGTTTGGCGTGATAATTTTTCTACCGCTCTTACAGTGATTTCCTAGCATTTGTGATGAAAAGTAAAGTGTTCAACTCGAGTGTAAATGATCAATTACACACGCGAACTATAAGCACCCTCGCTCGCTTTACTCGCTCGTGCGCCTAAATATCTTGGGTGTAATTGACCACTTACAACCCTTGTTTATCAATCTACTATTGTTTGTTTACAATATAGTTCTCTATCTGGACTACTTAACGATTTCTATAATCTTTCACAAATATAAAGCTACAGTATCCCAAATTGGCGTAGGCTGATTTTAATCCGGCGGGGAAAGTGCAAAGTTCTACCAGGACGCGTTGTTGCGGGCCACAGCTCGTGTTATCCAAAAAATTGTTTTGACTTGTATCGTATTTACATTCCGTATTATGTTGAACTATTGAATTTTACGTGGCTGGAAGCTCCAGTTGGTATAAATAAGCATTTACAAATAATATTATTGCAGCTCAGGCGCCTATTTATGCGTGGAAAGTTCCCATTGAGCGTGATTCGCTGAGCGCGGGCCGCGCGACACTCCGCCCGGCTACGAATCTGCTTAAATGAAATGACGTCATTTATTTCTCTGTATTTTCTTCGCCTCATTCTCATTATTTGCTTACTTTGAGAAAATGAAAAACTGGGAAAGCCAGATACTTTTGTTCACCCGATGAAAAGCATTATAAAGTTTTCGCGAGTGGTTCTGAAAACCGAGTAAGTTAGAGGATCACAAAAGACATTCTTATGAAGAAATTGGTTTTGAAAACAGTTCAACGTGAAACAAAAACTATTAAAAGCTAACAACAAGATAATATCAAAATATGAAACTACCGTGAGACACACTCATATTAAATATAATGACCCGGATAACTCACGTCACGTGAATTATACGGGTCATTATATTTAATATCAAAATACATCCAAAAAGAGCAAGTTTTACTAAAACCTGGATAATACTCATATAATATTATTTTTTATACCCCCGCCCAGCATGGAACAATTTTATGCAAAGAGAAACATTGTTCTAAGGAATCCAATAATCTTTTTGCAAGCCCTGTACAGATCGTTGTAGTTGTATCCGAGCTATGTCTCGGAAGATTAATAAGTTTCTTGTCCAAATACTTTCATCAGTTCAAATAGGACGGTCATATCGCATTCGGCAATCGACAAAAACGTATCGTATCGCCCCTCGGCAAGATCGATCGCTCGCGAACAAAGTTTGATGTGTTTCGTTACACCAGCACGCCGAATGAAACGTTACTTTGCTTCTGTGATTTTCTTTACTTTTCATGCTTAATTCTGTAACTTTTCAATAGTAATAATTCTTGTAAGTTAAACTTAAATTCCCGAGTTATATTTACAAATAAAATTTACTAAATTTGTTTTGGGGGCCACACGCATTGTATGTAGCTGGGTCAATCAACTTTTCTTGTTTGTTACTCTGTCCCGTTGTCCAAGAGACAACAGTAATTGAGTTTCTTAAAAAAACTGCTTTGTTATATGTAATTAATATGCTTAGGAGATAGTCTATAAAATAATGAGCTTTTAACTATGACAAAAATTATACTCGATTAATTAAACACAGTATATAAACATATAGAAAGTCGTGGTTTAAAAGAATTGTCCAGGGGACGTAACCATGGCAACGAAGTACACGAAAAAAATGATCGACCCAGCTATGATCATGAACATTTATTGAGCGGAATGTTAACATTAGTTATAACAGAAAATAGTTATATCTCAATGACACACCAAACAAAGTTGACAAAATGTGCATAACGCAATTTATAGTATTGGTGCAAAACTATTCATTCTCTGGCTGGGACCATTGCACATGCCTATGTGCACTGCTGGTCTTGGGTCCGTTTATCCGATGGATCTGAATATATGACGTGTGCCTTGATTGCACATACTTGTGGCTCGTATAAAAGACATTATAATTCTAGATCTATTTAAGGTAGCATTACGACACCAAGGGATTTATCCCGACGGTCAGCAATGGCTTCATCGAGGTGTTTACCTAATCAAGGCCGACATCTGTGGTGCAAAAACTCCGTCAACTGATATCAATTGTATACAGTTTAATACCCGTGACAAATATTCCATATTTGCATTTTTTTTAAATGTAAGTTTTGTTTTTTTTGGCCCAGAATGTAACATTAAAACATTAAACTTGTGAAGCCTCCATAGCTGTTATAGTTTTCCTTTTAAATTCGTTATTACTTATTATGTATGTACGTCAAGTCTCTGGCTCCAATAGTTTCAGCTGGGCGATGATGAATCAGTCAAGACATGGGTATTTTATATAGGTACGTATGGATAATCCATATTTTACGTTTCTTTGTCTCATAGTATCACATTTGAAAATGCGATGCCTTGTTATTAACGCCAGAAAGCGACTACATGAAAATACAATTACGATCGCGTGTATTAGGAATGCAAATCAATGAATTTCAAATGATTTGAATGTGAATAAGGCGACACGGCCGTGCCGAAAGCGTGCCGATAAATGCAACTTAAATTAAATCGAACACTTGGTTAAGGCACATCCACCAGAGCAAAACGGTTGACGAGGAAAGCATGAGCTCTGTGAAATGCCTGCAAAATTGAGTAGGATTTTTTAATATAAGGAAAAAGTTCACTTCATCGTCACGCTCGAATTTTAAAGTCTTTTTCCACGTTAGCGCGAAAATTCGTTTTTCCAGGCAGCTATCGATAGAGAAAGAAGCCTATTCGAACTAGTGAGGTGAAAAACTATTGTTTTATTTAGAACGATATTCTTGTATAGTCCCGAGCGTTAATTTGGGACCCATTTCGTAAAAAAAAAACTTTGAAATTGTCATACAAAATGACAGATATTCGATCTTAAGTGGGTCCCAAATTAACGCTCGTGACTGTACCATCTAATTGAGACTTAGGTATTAATGGACTTTTCCTTCGCACACCACTTAGGTACCTCACACAGTTTTTAGGTTGGGTCGCTAGTAATACATGTCGCTACAACATTTATAAAATAAAATAATTCCCATTAAATATCACAAGAGAAAGTCACAAAGTGACCAACTTCAATCCATACGAGGAAATATATAGAGGTTGATTTTTTTGCCTTCGTCCTGTTACGTCCAACCGTCCGTTGCTGGTGTTTATACGTATTAGTACCTAGAGTAGAAGGGTAAACTTTTGTGGCAAGTGTTGTTTACGTCGGTAGGTAACATATATTTCACTTTATTGTTTGCTGAGGTAAAATTGAATGAAGCACAAAGCTAAAGTCTGATTGTTGGAAACGAGTAGGAGATTGCCAGGAAATTAGTGCAGCAGCCGGCCATCGTCCAAGCAAGGCCATGCCTACGCCGTTCCGCCCGGCCCCGAACTGCTGGGTCACTCGTGTTTGTCATCTTTAATCTCAAATAGCTTCGATTTTGTAAAAAAAAACCTATAGGTATCTTTAGTAGGTAAACTAGAGGGAAAGGAGTGAATATTCGAGCGTTTGGACCGTTCGGTTAAACATCATAACCATCCCACGATTATATTACCTCAACGGTGCTGTCTGGAGTTTCATTCAAAGTAAGCTTTTCAATAATTTCGAGACGATAATGAAGACACAAAAATGTCGTACAAGTGACATTCAGTCAAAGTAGGCACCTAACTGAAAAATTCAACACTACTTTAGTTTTCGTTTTGATAATATAGTGCTTAAGTACCTACTTGTGACTTTGAGACTTCTCTTGCATCACTTTTGAATAGCATTCGTAGCTAAATAGCCTTGGCAAATTATTCTTGCAGATGTTTTCTTTCAAAATAATAACAGTTGGTAAGTTTAGAGATTTAATAATATTGTGAATAAAAACTTTCCTTTTATATACTGAAAAGATTCCTAAAAGGTACTTAAGCGTTTAAATCTGGCAAAGTCTTTCATCGTGAGGACTTTTGAGGCACTGAGGAGTGCCATCTGCGTGTAGATTCTAGGTTTGTACGAACAAACAGTGTAAAAATTAAAAAATTCTTAAACCTTTCAATTGAAGAAAATATATTTATCCTATTAATATTATATACGAATTTATAATATATTTGTGTTGAAGATGATGAAGAAGACGATTATTTATTAATTAAAATATTATATTTCCATAACAATACGAACTAGACACATATCGAAAGACAGCTAAACTAGACATATTCAAACCATAGTTAAAGTGTAAGCGGCCAATATAAATCTACAAAGGTTTACAACCTCAACACGCCTCCTTAGATTTATATTTTAATATGGCAACACTAATTAACATTGTTAAACATTGCAAGTATGGCAATATCAAATCAAGTTATATTTAACAATTGCCTGAATTTAAAGAATTTAATGTTTCCTAACGCTTTGGTAAAAATATCTGCAACGTTATCTTCCGAATCAACTTTGACGATATCAATAGTTCCATTCTTAACATTCTCTTGAACATAATGATAATGCACTTCAATGTGCTTCGAATTCTTTGTGAAATTACCATACTTAGCAATAGCTACAGCACCTGAATTATCTTCATAAATGTTTACAGGAGCATGAAACGTTATAAAAACATCATCAAGTATACTACGTAGTAAGCTTATTTCAGTTACAGCTTCTGACAACGCTATGTATTCAGCAAAAGTGGAAGATTTTGTCACAGTCATTTGTTTCTTTGACTTCCAGTACACAGCATTACCAAATAATCGAATCACAAAACCAGTAGTAGACTTACGGTCTACTATATCTCCGGCCCAATCGGCATCTACGTAACAATCCATTATAGTAGCTTTTAAATTCTGATAATATGTGAGCTTGAGATTTTTAGTCAAGTACAAATATTTTAAAACACGCAATGCATATTTGAAATGAATTTCACCATAGCAGTTCTGAAATCTGCTCAAGTAATTGACACAAAAGGCAATGTCTGGTCGAGTGCCAGAACTAATGTATAACAAAGCTCCAATCAAGTTTCTGTATTTAATATCATCATTTAGTAATTCACATTTCTCAAGTTTGGCATTAATCTCCATAGGGGTTTTAAATAATTTAGAATTCTCAATTTCATATTTTTTTGCTAACGACTCTATGTATTTTTCCTGGCTTAAGGTCAAAATATTAGCTTTTGCATAGTCATACTCTACATCAATACCTATGTAGTTCCTAACCTTTCCCAAGTCCTTCATTCTAAAATGGTTACTTAATTTATTTTTAATTATCGCAACGGTGTGCTCATTTTTGCAAGCTATCAATAAATCATCGACATATACTAAAATATAAACAGTACAGTTATCATCTGTTTTTACATAAAGACAATAGTCATATCTGCTCCTTTGAAAGCCAATAGTTGTTACAAAATCATTAAAACATTCGTACCAAGCTCGCGGGCTTTCTTTTAAACCATAAAGAGATTTATACAGTTTATATACTTTGTCAGTACCGTCTTCATAACCAAGAGGCTGTTTGACATACACTTCTGATAAAACTTTACCGTTTAGAAAAGCAGTCTCTACATCCATTTGATGTACATGTAAATTAAATTGGCAGCAATACGATAGCAGTAATTTTAAAGTATGCATCCTAGCAACAGGTGAATACGTATCATCAATATTAGTGGTTTGTAGAAAAAAACCCTCTAACCACTAACCTGGCTTTATAAAGATCAGCGGACTTCTTTTTGTAAACCCATTTTACATCTAGTACCTCTTTTTCCTGTGGTGCATTTACTAAGGTCCAAGTATCGTTTTTTACTAGGCTGTTCATCTCTCGGTCCATAGCCTCTTTCCATTCATCAGCCTCGTCACACGTAGTCGCCTCCTGAAAAGTATCTGGAATCATCGCATCACAATAATTAGCAGTTATACAATAGTAGCCAAATTCTTCATCAAAACGGTGTGGTGCTTTAATTTGTCTCTTTGAGGTTCTCTTTTCATTATTCACGATCTCTTTACTGACGTTATTATAAGGTACCATGTCTTCTGTTTCAATTCTATCTAGGGAATCTTCCCATTTTTCTTCATCTATATTATTATCTTCTTCATTATCATCAAATGCAATAAGCTTAACATCTTCCTCAATAATATCCACGTGTCTTGCAATGACAACTCTATTGTTGATTAGTACTCTGTATCCAACATCTGTATATCCTAGTAAAATTCCCATCTCCGCTTTTTTGTCCCATTTGATACTCTTTTTTCTTCAGGTACTCTTACATAAACTTTACTACCGTACATTCTCAAATATTTTGCAGTTGGTTTTTCATGAAAAAATAATTCAAATGGCGTCTTTCTTTCTGGCGTATTTGTCATTATACGGTTTTTTAAATAAGCAGCGGTCTTAATAGCTTCTGGCCAATAACATCTATCAACCTTTGCTTCAGCTAAGAGGCATCGTGCCATATCCATTAATAATCTATTATATCTTTCTGCTGTACCATTTAACTCATGTACGTATGCTGGGCAAGGCTTAATCATTATTCCTTTTGCTCTTGCGAAATTAAATATTCTGCTATTTATGTATTCTTTCCCGTTATCACATCTTAGTTCTTTGATCATTTTTCCTGTAATATTTTGCATTTGATTGACATATTCTTCGAAGCATTCATACACTTGTTCTTTTGATTGAATACAATACACTCTAGCTATCTTGCTATAATCATCTATGAATGTCAAGAAATATTTTTCTCCTCGATATCCTGTAGCTCTATGTGGTCCGTTAACATCCGTGTGTACAATATCTAATATATCTTCTGCCTTTGTTCTATTATTGCTAAATGGCAAATTGTGCATTTTATTTTCGACGCATATAGCACACTTCATATAATCCGTTTCTATTTGTTTAGGTAATCCATCTAATATTTGATTTTTACACATCATGTCAAGATAATTGAAATTTATATGACCAAATGTTCGGTGCAGCTTTTCTTTCAATGTCATATTACAAGTTGCTGTATTTACGCCTATTTCCTTACAGACAAAACTGGTTATTTGTAGAGTCTCTCATCTTTCTTCGCAATTGCAATCAATTCTCTATTCTTGTTATATATCTTCGTTAAATATCCCGTCGAAACAATTGTGTGATTATCTGTTATCTTCGAATAGCTTAATAAGTTAGCTTTCATCTCTTTTACGTAAAATACATTATCTATTATCACTTTGTTTCTGTTTTCATAAACAGGAAAATAAGTTTTAATGCTTCCAACCTTTGTCGCTTTCAATATTCTTCCATCACCAACCTTGACATTTATTGGTTCTTTCAATGTTACATATTTATCGAAGTATTCGTCGGTATTTATTATGTGGTCTGTACATCCACTGTCTAAAAGCCAATTTATTTGTCCTGGCTTAAGAGGAGTATCTTCATTAATCGTCGAATTGTTCACAACGCATGTGTGAAAGCTCTTTTTATAGTATTCTGTATATAGTAATTTCCTCTGCCTCTGTTGGGTCCGAAATTGTAGTGACCACGTCCTCGACCACGACTTCGAGCATAATGTCCACGACCACGACCTCGGTGTCCGTGCCAACAGTCTCTTTGTATATGCCCAACTTTTCCGCAGGTAAAACATGTTTGTTTGTTCTCAGATTCTACTTTAAAAGCGTTCGAGGTACCCGCATTTCTTCGTCTACACTTTGGATTTTCTTCAGTCTTATTTTACTTTTTAAATATTCTACGGTTTCTTTTTTCTGGCAAAACATCTATTAAATCACCAATATAACTGTAATTTCCGGGCAACGCCTTTAACATATAATTTAATTTTTCACTTTCCGACATCATGGCGCCGGCCTTTTTCAAATCGTTGACAGATCGTTCGAATTCGTCGAAGAAAATGTTAACATCGGAATATTTCGTTAGTTTTATATTTTCTAAATTGTTTCTGCATACAATTTGCAATGCTGTAGATTGCTTTAAATACATTTCGTCGAATTTTAATATAATTTTGTATGCTGACTCTAGCTCGCTAATGTATTCCAACTGTTGGTTGGTAATCGCACTGTATATATAATTTGTAGCTTGAATATCCATCTCATCCCACTTAGTAGCATTTCTTTTTCAGTTTTTATTGTAATAAAAACTTTCCTTTTATTACTGAAAAGATTCCAAGAAATTTCAATAGCCGAAGTTTTCCAATTGGCATAAGTCCGTTCCGTGTAGAATTGGTATGTACGACAAACATTACTCATATTTACGACTTACTTGTTTTCACTTGAAGAAACTAACGCTCTGCTACCATATTGAAGATGATGAATTTATAATTATTTATTAATTAAAATATTATATTTCCATTACAATACTGAACTGACACAATAAAAATTGGTAGGTGATAACTAGTATAGTTACAAACATAGTGATCTTCGGCTAATCGGCTTCATCAACACTAACTAAAACTATCAGGTGAGACAGAGGCCAATCACTGGTCAGTTTTGGATAAATAAACAAAAATAATGTCCTATTTAGGTACTCAAGATAAGCAAAAACGCGTGCAAAAAACCTTGAATCTTCCTTGGCACTGAGCAGCGCTCGATTGTTTGCCAGCACAATGTGATAGGTATTATCCTGGATATTGTATGAGGCGCCGCGTCAGCCGCGATTGTGTGTATATCATGAATCAAATACACCATTCTTTTGGCTTAGGGTAATGAGATTGGTTGGGCGGCTCCAGCGGTGAACCTGTCGACTTACTTAAGCTGTGTTATTGACTGAGTAACCTACTACTATAGCGTTCCTATTCTAACGTTACTATTATGAGAGAGATGTGAGAGTGGTCACTGGTCAGTGCCTGTAATAATTAGTGTTATTAAAGGTAATAAACCCGTTACTTGGCTGATCAAAATAGAGGTACCTATTGAATTTAATATAAAAGTTGAGTATTTCGGGCAATGGCAGAATCTAGTATATACGAGTATATAGAAAAAACATTCACATGTTGTTGAAAATAGATTCAATATTATAAGGAGTAATACTATGGTAATTAAGCCCGAACGTACGTACGTACGAGTATATTACGTGTAAATATAATACGTCTTTTAATCAAATTGCATTAATGAGTTTCCTCTCCCTCCCTCCCCTGGGGCGACACCTGGCACATTCGGCACATTCTTGTCCGCATTTGCGAGACTTTGCTCAAATACGGACCCTCTGACATAAACTACTCCTTTACCATCATCGCAAGCGGATTTATATGGAAAAGGAATTTCCCCAGGGTGGACGAACTAAATTCAGAATTTAAGTTGGAAGTGCATGTTCAACTGGCGTACTCTAATTTCAGTAAATTTTATGTAAGTAATATTAAATATAAGCTTGGATGGCATGTACTATCAGCCAAATATGTGGTCTAACTGCCACTCTAAAGTTGATAATAGTTTGGATGTCATAAAACAATAATGCCAATAGACGTGACTGTCAACTTAAAAGTTCGACTTTAGCGACATATTCATTTGATAGGAACTTGTTAAAAAAATTATAGACCACTTATTTGGCTGATGGTACATGTAACCAAGTTGCCAGATAGCGTTGGAAATAACTCAATTGTTGTTTTATAGCCCCGACCCCTTCCATACCAAAACAGTGCCAAATTCCGATACAGCTCGAGGTATTCAAGAGCCTGATTAAGTCAAGGCGCGGCAAAACATCCTGCAATCTTGTGTCCGCACATAAATTCCTACGTGTCGTAAGGGCCTAAGTTTACGGGTCGGATCACACAATGTTCCTTTACTGATATATAGAGGTAATTTACAAGAGCGTATCAGTCCAACAAGACTTATTCATTAATGTACTGAGTCTGACTACCATGATTACATTAGATAGTTAAAATGGAGATGTAAATTCTATTTCAAAAATAATGTCACAGTGGTAAATGATATTGTTTCAAGACATTATGCCGTATATATGTTCAACTATTCCATAGGTATCAAAATATCAAAAATTCATGGGTGATGCCTTATGTCCAAGGGTGTGCATACACTCATCACGACAAAAAATCACTTGTTCACGTGTTCACAAATAAATACAACGTTGGTTACCACCGGGATAAAGCTATAAAAGGATTTAAATACACTTTGACTAATTCCCACTCATACAAAAACGCTATACAGAACGACATTAAAAATTAAAAATCGTCAAAATAATAAAGCTTTTGAGAATTGCTCTCTTAAACGTTTATTCGCTGTTTAAATTCTCTTTTAAAGTTAGGAGTAACAGGCAAAAGTCTTCTAAGTCTTCATAACAGTCTCGTTAGAGCGCGAGGCTACGAGGCGCAGTCAGGGCTACACCAATTAGAGCGACAATCGCCTTTAGAGGGATCTGCGCTGCAGAAATAGTGATGTCTTGTAGGTTATGCCTTTAAGACTCAGAAAATCGTTGGGAAAAATGAAGCAGTTCCTGAGAACTAACTGATTAAAAGCTCGCAATATACCTACATCGCGACGGTACTGCAAACGCCTGCACAGTAGTTCATTTTACGTGTACAATTTCATCTGCACTGGGCCCGTATCGAAACTAAACTCATCCCCTCTCATCTGAGAAGAGGCTTTGCCTAGCACTGAGACATAAACCAGAGAGATGATGATGATGATGATGATTATATGATCATCACGTATCTGAATTTTCTTTCTAATCTGTGCAATCACGTTTCGAGATGAAATAGAATCTGATTCGCGTGACCTCCGTGATGTAAAGGCTATTTATTATTGGACTCTTAAGGGCACATTAAGAAATAAACAAAATTGAGTTAGGTGTTACCAGTTAGGTACCAGCAGTTGATTCAAGGCTGAATGGCCTCATAAGCACAAAATTTAACGTGTTTTTAATGTACGTCAAATACTCATCAGAGTAATTTGATTAGATGTCATGTGTTTATGAATCTTTTGACCTTTTTTGGCCTTTTGACGTAGGTACCTACTGGCTATTGCCTGAGACAGCCTGAAACTGTTTGCGAAGGATTATTTTATAGGTACTCGTACTGTGAAAATTTTCGAGACAAAATTACTCTGTTTCAATCCAGATTGTAAACTATCTGTGTGCCTTTTATCCAAATCCGTCAGCAGTAGCTGACGTGCAAATATCTTCAAGTACTTGTTCATTCATTTATAATATTACTAGCTGTTGCCCTTGATTTTGTCTACGAAGAATTAAATTATTGTGCGCCCGCGAAATCTGCACAATTTCCGTGAGGTTAGGATATTATTAGTAGAATAGGATTGTAACTTTAATCGAAATAATAAAGATACTGAAACGTAAAAGAATTTAATAAAACGCATAAATAAAGCTACCAAGTTTTCTCAAAGTTTTTTAATCGCCGCAAAAATCTGGGGGCTTGCTCTGCATACCTACACCTCGGAAAATTTAATAAGTCAAACGAAAAATCGTAAACCTGAAAGCGCCTGCGTAAGTAAAGGGAGCACGGTACAATATAAAGGCGTCTGCAATCCATTTCTCATCTAAAATATTTTATTTTCCACCCTTCCCTTTTCTGTTTGCAATGATGGCGGTTGTTATTGTGATATTAGCCCCAGAGGCATTGGAGTGACCAGCAGCCATTATTGTCAGGCCGCGTAGCGATTACGGGTTGGAGGTGGTTTTACTGCTGTTGGCTGGAGCGAGCTCCCGCCTCTTGATTGTCTCGGACATAGCCCCGGAAATGACGCAGCAGAGAACGTCACTGGAAACTTGTAGTAGGATTACGGGCAGGGCACGCCTAGCATTGTCCTTTTTGCAACGTCCCAAATGATGCGTACCTAATGAGGCTTTTGTGCTAATGAACAACAGCATATCATTAACTAGTTGACCTAGAATACCAGCATGATCAACATTTTTTTCATTAAATTAGGAAAGTAGTTATAGTATTGAATAATATTTAAGTAAAAAAACTATTTATACCTACTCGTAGTAGGTATACTTTTTCTACTAAAAGATTACTTATTTTTCAATTTAATTTCGAATGTTTGCTAATATTAGTCATTGTAGCAGTTTTAAGAAATATCTGCCCAAGATATGCATCTGGTTGAGTTATAGATACTATGGACTAGTGATCTATCAACTTTTGTTTTCAGTGTGCTTTGTGTATTTTCCCGTTCACAAAATACGTCTAGATCGCGTTCGCGTTAAAATCTCAATTTGTATGGAAACACGGACAGCGCCTCTAGCGAAAAGTTTGCACAACAACTTTTGTGACTGTAGGTTTGCTACGTAAACTAAACCAAGCGCAACGTCCACGTAACGAAAACGGGTGACGACGCCGCACCGTGGACATGTAGCGGCTACGTATCGACGATCGAACGCTCGATTTACGTCTTTGAATAGTAAACGAATGTTTTGTGAAAACGCCACACTAGAGGCACAGTTCTGATTACTATGTAACTTTCTTTAATTTTAAGTAAATACCATTTCTAGTAGGTAGAGTTGTGAGTACAAGCAAAATAAAACGTACTAGTACCTACGGTAACAGCTTGTTCAACCCGGGACTCAGTAGGTATGTGAGGCTCGATCGATACATTACTTTCTCACAAAAGCATAAGGGAGGTGCACTGAGTCATCACAGAGAAAAAAGCAAGCTTGCCAGCCGTTTAATACGGTAGTACCGATTTTAGTCGGCCATGCAAAAACAAAGAAGTAACAACTGCTGGTCTCGGTACAATTCCAAGGTAACGTTTATCAAATGGAGACATTTACCGCTTCGGTAAAGTTTACAGAAGTGCCAACTTCCTTAATGAAAAATCGATGCAACCCCACATACCTACATTGCGACTTGAACACGCGCCAGCACGAAATACATTATACTCTGATGATTAGAGGACATAAGAGATGTACAGTCAAGAAAACTGAATCACGTACCAGGGTGGAACCTTTTCATAACCAACTGCGCTGTGATTTATTTGCCAAATGTATGGGATGTCAACATGCCATTAGTAGCACAAAGGTTCCACTTTCGCGTTAAACACTTTACTTCTCACTTTGAATGCGAGGAAAAAAAACAACGATCTGTTCAAATTTACAATATTTTTTTTTTAAAACGTACGCTCGACTAATGAGGGCTATCGTTTTTTGTCTCACTAGATGGCGCACTGTTGCGTGAGGTTTTTAAGAATGGTTTGTAAAGTCTGTTATTACGGGCGTGGAAACAAAGTTTAGATTAAAATCATATTTAATACACCTTAAAACCGTACCATATAAGTATTGAGCATGCCACAGTGTTGCATAGTCCCTGTTTTGTTCGGAAAAAAGGGAGGACAAAGGTTTCCGAAAGACAAAACTGTCTCAAAACACAGACATTCGTTTCCCCGGAACGCATATTTGCCATAATTAATTTCAGATAGCCAAAAAAATCACCCAAAAACTATGAGATTTGACATTTCGGAGACCTCACGCTACACTAGCGCCTCTAGCGGCGAATTCATTCGCGATAGCCCTCATTGACATCTGTTCAAAATTCAAATAGCAAAAAATGACACGCGGCTTTTTCTTTTCTTTTATTGTTTTTGAAGTGACGCTTTAAATGCTTGCATATTTAGCCAACAGTTTCAAAATTGAAAACTATTTTAAAACTAATTGGATTATGCATAATAAAATGAATTTATCCTTAATATAATTGAATAGTTTCATATTCCTAATCATTAAGTAATTGTGTTTCACGAAATTAAATCTTTTTTTTTTATATTTTTACAGTTATCATATTGAGGCTGATTCCACGCCTAAAAAATCCTCCTTTCACAAACACCGTGATTGGCTGTTTAGGGGTTTCCAACCTAAATAAAAAAATACTTTAATCCCTAGAGTTTAATGAGGAGCTCTAGTCCCGATATGCAGAGACTAAAGTAACATTATAAGAGCATAAGTAGTGAAAAATAACATAATGTATGTATAGGTACGAATTGTATAGAACCTTACTTCTATTAAATGTGTGTGGCTTTGGTGGATATCCTCGTTATCTGACAAGAAGCTCTGAAGAGCACGCTTAATAAGAGAGGCGTGTGCACTTTATGAAGTTTGGGTGCTTTCCATACCAAAGATATTAATCATGCGAAGGGGTTTGCCAAGTTCTCTGTGGCAGTCGCCTTGCTGAAAGTGCATCAATCTTTTGCTCTCTTTTGTGCCTGATTACGTACTTACTTAGTGACAATTTTGAGATGAATACCTAGAAATAATAGACGTGATTTTATTCAAATTTTATTCTTTTTACTCAAATTTGCCTATCACACATACCTATGCATGAAGCTATTCACGACCGGATGGCCGAGTGGTTAGAGAACCTGACTACGAAGCTTAAGGTCCCGGGTTCGAATCCCGGCCGGGGCAGATATTTGTATGAATAATACGAATGTTTGTTCTCGGGTCTTGGATGTTTAATATGTATTTAAGTATGTATTTATCTATATAAGTATGTTTATCTGTTGCATAGTGTCCATAGTACAAGCTTTGCTTAGTTTGGGACTAGGTCAATTGGTGTCAAGTGTTCAGTTGTTTGCTGTTTTATGCGACTTTTTTTTTAGTTTTTTTAGGCGGCTGTCAGTCTTTGGATATCCTAATTAATGTTGTTTGAAATGTACTGTGCTTAGACCTTGTTATGTATGTTTTACCTACGCCAATTTCGGCTTAGGTACTTCCGCCCATGCTTATTGAAAAATAGCAGGGATATAATTTATGCTTTATTGCAGCTTAATGTGCTACGGGTCCTTTTCAGTAGCACGTGACATGTAACCATTAGAAAGAACAGTAGCTGTTATAACTATTGCTGCGCGTGGTCTCTTACTAAATAATTTTCGTAATTAATCTATGCATTGAAGCTGTGGTGGCCTAGTGGTTTGACCTATAGCCTTTCAAGCAGAGGGTCGTGGGTTCAAACCCAATTTATGTGCGGAATTACATTTGAAATTTACCACGAGCTTTGCGGTGAAGGAAAACATCGTGAAGAAACCTGCACAAACCTGCGATGCAATTCAATGGTGCGTGTGAAGTTCCCAATCCGCACTGGGCCCGCGTGGGAACTACGGCTCAAGCCTTCTTGTTCTGAGAGGAGGCCTGTGCCCAGCAGTAGGACGTATATAGGCTGGGATGATGATTGAAGTTGTGGTCTTCTCATTAGGGGTGCCTATTAAATTATGTGTTACCTTAATGTTTCTGTCTGTACCTAATTATGCGAGGAATTCTCACGCCAAGAAACCTTCGTTACGTTAATATTACGACCTAAAATTAGATATTTAATGTTTCATGTAACTACTTTTGAATTTCAATATTAATGAATGAGCCTGTTACCACAATTATTGACGTTTAAGTTACAAGTAGTAGTGTAATGTAGACAAAAAATCATTTGTATAAAACTTTTTAAAAATATACATATATTCCCAAGTAGAAATTTCCTGTATTTTCTCATGGATTCCGTCCTAGAACAAATTTACTCATTCCTGTCGAGCTACTTTCGATATAAGGCTAAGGCACTCTAAGATCTAGTAATAAAATTCAATCCGCACATATTACGTCCACTTCATTAAACTTGATTGAAAATTTCATCGTTTTGTGATGATAAAAGGAAATGGTTTTCAGACGTTGACACAAATTTTATATTCAAATGGGGTTGCGGCGGTGTGGTTGATTCCGAAATGCTGTACAATAAGGTGTCCTTAATACGAGCGCACAATTCAATTCACAGTAAAATGGGGTACAAAGATATTGTATACATTTTTACATCTTATTACATTGTAATAAGGTGCAAAATGTATACACATCTAAGCACCTTCTCAAATATACAGCCAGCGATGATAATGCGAAATAAATACCTATCTAACTCCAAATCATCACTTCACTAAGGTTTCTGTAAAACGCGTATTAAGGGGCTACCCGAGGTTTTCATCGATTTTTGACAAGTTTTGAATCGTATCTCCTACTTTTGCACTACAGATAGAATTATAAGTAAACGGTTATCGGTTATCCAATTTTTTATCTCCATTTTTATCTACCAGATTTTGAAAAAATGTATACTTCATTTGTATGATTTTTTTAAACATTGTCTGAAAAAAAAAACTTATTTCGTATCTCTATCGACGTGAAAGATCTAACATATACGAAATCTACATATTTGGGTTTGTCTTTGACGTCTCTAAAAACTGGTCGAGGGTTTTCATTTGAAACTAATTAACACAAAAGTTATGGCCAGAAAACCAGTTTTTTGGCCTAAAATGGTTCAACTTTGATGCCAAATATCTCGAAGACAATAAACTTTGAAGTAAATATGGGATACTACGAGTATATTGTTTAAAGCCGTTGTTGTTAATATAATAAACTACAAAAAACATTAGAAAACTAAGGAATTCAGATCGAAGGTCATTGGGGCATGGGATCCCCTTAAGCAGACCGAAATGTCGCAAGTAGACAGGCAGTTTGCTTCGTCTCGATAACAGCGCACCGCTATCCCATTTCACTAGATAAATTAATTCACCCAGAAAAAAAAACCTAATATTGTGCTGAAATTTATAGCAACAAAAAACATGGACATTGTTAATGGCGCTCAACTGAAAATTAAGGCAACATTTTTTACTGGTTGAGTGGAAGTAATTGTATTCAGGAAGACGACTGGTGAAACGAGCTAATTCTTTTTTTATTCAAGGAATGCCAGACATGCAAATGTATAAATTTATTCAACTTTCTTTGTAGGTCAAGTTATGTTTTGTTCTCGATAAAAAATGGATGTAGGTACAGTACGATTACTTGGAGTTAACACTTGACAGATGGGCGTGCCTTCAGTCAATTTTCAACTTTGAGGTCATACAAATAGGTAAAATACTTTTTGCATAATCTGTAAACGTGGGTAGCGGTATAGTAATAATGGCTTTATTTATTGTAGACGTCAAAGTTGAAAATTGACTGAAGGCACGCCCATCATTCAAGTATTAACTCGAATTAATCAAACTGTGCCTATTATTTGTAACCTGATTATTTTTACTTGCGCAAACCAGTGTCTAGTATTTCAGTACCTATATCTATCTACTACTTATATAAAATTATTTGTCCTGACTCATTCATCATCATCCAGCCGAAACTACTGAAGCCAGAAACTTGAAATCTTCTATTTACTTATAAAAAATTGTTTGTCCTGACTGATTCATCGTCGCCCAGCAGAAACCTGAAGCCAGAAACTTGAAATTTGACAGAAATATTTCATGATGGTCATAGAGATCCACTAAGAAGGCATTTTTCGAAATTCGACCTCTAAAGGGGTCAAATAGGGGTTCAAAGTTTGTATGTAAGTCCGTCATTTTTAAAGCCAGAACGTCGAAACTTTTTAAAAAGGGTTTTAATTTAAAATAAAATAGACACGTAATTCATCGATTTTGGAAATTCTACCCTTAATAGAGTCAAAAAGGGGTTGAAACTTTGTATGGAATTTTGATCGTTTATGAAGTTGGTGCGTCCATAAAACGTATTTAAGAAATAAAAAATAGTATGTTTACTTTTTTTTAAAGGGATATTATTAATTGCACATCAAATAAATAATTGCCTATCAAATTATTTTCATCATTTATATACTTTTGTACATCAATCAAATTAATTCAATACAAATAAATCAAATGTTAAGCAAAACTAGTAGGTACTGCAGATAATTCGAAAATATACATCAGCACGACATTACTTTATTTCCTCTAATGCGAGACAAATAAATTATTTTAGGTACAAAAATACTACAACCGAATCAAAAATACTGACTGCACAGCAACAATACTCACTACACAGCAAAAAACACTGACTGCACAACGAATTAACTAGAGCGTGCGTAGATTCTCATAGCAAAATAACTTTTATTGTCATTGGCACCTGAAAATTACGACGAGCGGAATTACTATTGAATATTGTTATAAGAAAACAGTAAATAAGGACCTATCGGTTTTACGGAAATCCATTTACAAGTTCACACGATTTTTCCCACACAATTTTTTGTGTAAAAAACATATTTTACAAACTTTTTAGATGATTGTACTTTTTGTTGGCTGTACTTGCATTGTAATCCAAACTATCCGTACCAAGTTTCAAGTCGATGCCGTGAACTATTAGGAGATCTCTCTTGCGGAGACGATAGTAGCCGGATATCCAGAATTTCACAACTAGATTATTGTAAAATTTCACGTCAATCCAACCACTGAAAGTAACTCACATGCAAGATTCCAAGACGTACGTGTGTTACATGTGAAGTTCAATAAAAGCTTTTCAAAATGATAAGATTTAGGTTCTCAGCGTATCTTTAAGGATAAGGAATAAAACGGATTTATTATCTTTGATTCATGCCTCTGCAGGTATAATTTTGTCTAACGCGCTTGATATTACAATCGTTTTCATCACTCCTTTCTGTCACACAATAATATAGGATTAGGATGACGGTAGAAAGTGACAGCATAAGCGATCGCCAGCACTCGGGTGTTAGACAATACGGCAATAGTAATCATTTACTAAGATTTAATTTTTATTTCTTATAAAAGAAAAGTGTCAATTTACTTGAAATAAGTAAGTTGTTAAGTTGGTTTAAGTTTAATTATTATTACAATTATTAAAGACTTCAAACTTGGCTTCAAACTTCAAATACATTTTCTAGATTTTGGAAACTTTGCACGGGATGAAACGAACACAGAAGATTTTTTTTTACTAACTCACTCAGTAAACGTAGAAACTAAACATTTTTGAGGGTTAAAGAGTGCTTAGATTTTTATCTCGCGGGATAGAGAATAAAAAAGATATTTTTTCATACTTACCGATTTTTTGTACAACAACAGCGTTGATGATGACAGACTAGCTGATGCCCACGACTCATAGAAATCGGAGAGTCTAGTAGGTAGAATTCGTTTATTGCTATCCCAAGATAAAAACTATCCTATATCCTTCCAAGGGACTCAAAACTATCAATGTACCGAATTTCATCTAAAGTGGTTCTGCAGTTTAGACGTGAAAAGGTACCAAACAAACAAAAAACAGACTTACAAACTTTTGCATTTATAATATAAGAGACTATTCTAAATTCCCACGGAATAATAGGGAATAAAAGATATTTAAAAAAAATACTTAATGTCTATCTTAAAAAGAGACTTGATATATGCCTGATAAAATAAGTTTATTGAGAGTCGGAGGCAGATTTCTATGTGTTCTGTGTCTATTTGATCGTTTGTTTTCTCGGGTAAGGCTGGATTTCCACCAAAGATGTGTGAGGATACGTTGCGAGGAACACTTCGTTTACCAAGCCTCGCTTCGCCGAGCTGTTTCCACTAGAGATGAGCTGAGCGAGTATAGGTAAATGAAGTGTTTTATTGGTTCATAACAAACATATTTCTCGCAACACATCTTCGCACATCTCTGGTGGAAACGCAACCTAATCCGCTTGGCTGATTTTTGTAAAAAGCACATACGCTATACTTTTATGCTGGAATTACTTATTTATTGTGTTTCGCGCGAAAAATAATTTAACCCGGACCTGTGCCCGTACGAAGTCGCGGGCGAAAAGCTAGTACGTACATATTTCGTCAATTCATACTGCCGGATGAGTGAATACAAGGTGTTGGGTGGTCAGGTTATCAACCAATTGAACACCCATGCAAACCTTTGTGAGGATTTCTAAATTGCGGTTGACGAATATTTATATAATCGGTCAATGTGCATTTGATCGCACCAACCACATCAAAGGCGTGACTTTATATTGAATCAAATATTTCGATGCAGAACCTTAACATGTGTTCAGTTTAATGAACCTAACAATCTGCTGAAATATTCCGAATTAATTTTAAAACACTTTGATATTGGTACATTATTTACTTTTAACACTCTAAATGGCTGTTACTGTTACCATACTGTACCTAAGAACAATGTACTATAAATAGCTCCATAGGTAGTTACCTACTATTGATATTATTTTCTAAATGAAAGTTCATTGCCCACAGTATCTACATACCCCGGCGTCCGTATTTGCAAGCCTTCCTCCAGCCAGTGGCTAAAAGTTTTTAACTAACAATGTTACACCTCGCGGACTCCGTTGTTCTCGCCTGAGGTTAATTAAAAATGCAACTTGAATTTTCTTTGTGGATTAGTACCCGACATTTTTTTTCTATTTTTTAAATTATACTTAACTCAGATGTGTTGATATTGTAACGAAGTCAAGGGTTCAATTTACAAATAAAGTTTTTAAATTTGGATGAAGCGTGGCCACGCAGGGGCAGGGATCGATACTCCGCACCATCACAGGGTTATAATATAACGTCGACACACGGCGCTATGCAGTCTGGCCGATACGAGCGCAGACGGGTCAAAGTCCGGCCAATGTGTCATTTATACACTTTTGGGTGATTCCGATATTTACGAGATGTCACATTTTGCTTCTGATTGCGGTATCACATTTCTATATTATAGGGTGAGACGTAAAGTTAAGCGCGTATTCGCCCGAGGTCAAGAATGCTCGCTGTGTCTAATTTTTCCTCAACTGAAATCGAAAATATTTCTAAAATCTTAATCGATTAATATCTACATAGGTTAGGTTAGTTTTTATTTTGTTATTTTCCTGAATTTCAGGTTTACTAAAACCTACCTATGATATCAATTATGCGAAACGTGCGAAACGGTCATTTGCCCAAACTAATAGATACCCATCCTGAATAAATACTTAAATAAAATACTTAAATAAATATCATGGGACAATTATTGACACCAATTGACCTAGTCCCAAATTAAGCAAAGCTTGTACTATGGGTACCAGGCAACGGATAAAAATACTTAAATAGATAAGTACCACAGATAAGTACATATTAAATATCCAAGACCCGAGAACAAACATTTGTATTACTTATTCATACAAATGTCTGCCCCGGCCGGGGATCGAACCCGGGACCTCAAGCTTAGTGGTCAGGTTCTCTAACCATTTGTTTATCCGGTCGTCTATACAGGGTGGAAAGTTGAGATGGGGCAGCAATACTGGGTTAAGACACTAACTTAAAATGTTCAGTTTTAAGTTGTCTACACACTGTTTAATTTTCTTTAAGCATAAAGGATTCATATTCGTAGAAAAAGCAACATGCGAAAGTTTCACTTTGCAAATTAGTACTTACCCTACGAACTGCATGGAAAAAGTTTTCTTTGATTTGTGGATGTTCTAGTACTCTAACCTTAGTTGGTCTCAAAGAGTGTTTTAATCCTTGATAGTAATGAGACCGATTGGCATGAAAAAGTCAAATCTGACGATTTTTCTCGCTGACTGTACAGTTTATCAAAAATCTGTGAATGTCGATGGTCAATATATATCACTATGTCACTCCGTAAGTGCTGAGTGTTTTAGTGTTGTGAGTGTTTCGGTAGAAGATTAATCCCGCGATGCACAAGGCTGCTGGCTACACGTCTGCCGCACTTAGCACGCGCCCGCGCTGTACGAGTCACGCTCAGTGCGCTTCCAATTATTTTAATGTTCCTCTACTTTCCTCTGAAAAACCAATGCTTTAGTATACGAGCATGTTTCGAGTGTTCAACTTGCCATTCGTAGATAGCTATCTGTAGATTTCCTTTCAATTTTAAACCGGAAATTCCCACATAGCTGCTTTTGGATTTTTTCGAGAGGGTTCCCTGTGATATACATAATATTAAATTATTTCGATATTTAAAATGGCACGGCGGTTAGATGGGGTGAGTATGGGGTGTTGTTTTTTTTCTCCATACAAGGGCTGAGCTGACGCGGAACAGAATTAACTTTTAACTCCGAGATAACTGCTAGCCTAGCCCGGATAAATAGTGTCAGAGTGTATGGAACTATCAACCCTAACACAGGTTTACCGAATAAATTGTTGAACCGTGCAAGCGGAAATAAAAGCCTTGTGCGATAGGTCAGCGCGTAACTGCTTAGGGCTACTACATGGCCATTTAGTCAGTCTGGAAGAACGAAGACTGGATTATTTACATGTAAGTATTAAAGGTAAATACCTATATAATTTCTCAGTGTCATTAAAATTAAGTACTTTTATGTTAATAAATATGTACGTTCTTACCGATAAGTGTGTGGGTAGTGCTTAAAACTCAGTTAAGCTTACTTAAAATCATTAGTGAAGGTAATGCTTCATAGAGATTCCAATGATTTAACTGCGACGTTGGGATTTTCTTAAAATATACCCATCGAGGCCGAAACCTTTTTGAAGGCTGACTTAAATTAGGGATGCCGTAGAAATTATGTTTACTCGGTGTTTTCAAATACAAGCTATTAAGCCACACACATTACATGACATTAGTCAGGACAAATATTTCGACACGTATTAGACAACAACAACAAGACCTACTCACAACTCTACTGTCTATGAAAGCTTGTGTGAATGAATCTTTTTACAAGTTACAAGCTTTTATTTAGTTTCAGGCTTTATTTAGTGTCTGTGTGTCAGTCTATAGTCAAATCTTGCAAGTTAAATTTAACCTACGAATTCTTTATTGAGTAATATTATTCGTATAATTTGACCAACTTCCAGTAGTCAGAGTGACAATACAATAATCTGGTAGTGACATCCTAGTAGTCCGGCCAGGATCGTCTCCGCAGGACGGAACTCTTCAACGGTTAATGGTATCGACTTGAAATTTGGTATGCTAATGTAGTTTGGGTGACCATGCAAGTAAAGTCGACCAAAAGTACAGTAAAAAAAGCTCGAATTAAAAATGTTTTTTTTTTTACCAAAAACTTGCAAGTTAAATTTGATCCACTTGCCGGTTTCCGATTGAGCTGAAATTTTACTCTCTCCGCTCGTTTTTGTGTACCTAGAAACATCTAACACTGACTGCGCTAAGATTCACCGCTCACTGTTTACACACGAATACGGTTGAAATAAAAAAACCAAAGCCTTCAATGAAAAACCTGGGCTTTAGCCTTGAAGCTTTTATCTGATGTTAAGATGTCATAAACTATTCAAGTATGCAGAGCGTCGGAGGCGCAATTTTTTTCGTTTCAAGTTTAATGCCTAAGAATTAGCACGGGTGAATAAGTAGTCGGTTTGTGCGTGGGGTTCAAATTGTTACCAAGGAGCTTTAATCAGACTAGCCCTGCAAACTGATTTCAGGATCGCACCTAGGTACATCGCAAATGGGTTTATGTTATGGCGATATATACGAGTATAGACACTATTGTAGGTACTCTTGAGGCTTATATTTTATAGTCCTATCAGGCACCCTCGGAATATATTAGCTTTGATAGAGTTCTTTATTATTTGTTAGGTGAGTTAAATTAAATGTTCCAGTGTTTCAGACTTTAATGCACAATACATGACAACCTTCTGTCACCTCTAAATTAATGACATTAAGTACATTAAATTAGGGACGGCAACTAATAGGTACCTATCTAGGACTTGGACTAGCACTTGGATACCTATTTGCTATCGTAATGGAATTGCGTTTAATAGTAAATTATATTTCTAAATGATAAGATCAAAAAGGTACATTTAAAAGCTTTAGGTATATTGGATTTAATTCTTACAACATCAGCACAATCACTTACATACCATGTGCAAAGACTTTTAGAGCTTGTCCAGATATGAAGTGTAAGTATACTCGCCCGTAAATCGCACCATCTGGACAAGCTCTTAGCTATGAGATATAATCCCAACATGGAGTTGTATCTCTATTGTGTTGGAATACCTTTTATACCTTCTGTAAGAAGAGACTTGCCTACTCCAGGCTTTTAGTTTGTTACAATTAAGAAGTTTCTATTTTATACGGCTACTTTTTAGTTTCACTTTAATTCTGAACACGTATTCGATTGTATATACATTATGGATAGTATTACGCGAATCTCTCCCTCACCGACAATAACATTCCACCGCTGACGCGGCAGAAACGTGATCCCTAGCCAGAAGATTTGTGGCTATCATATAGATAGAGAAATATTGCTTATTATTAGTATAAAATATTTTGATGCGTTCTTACGTAAAGTTTTTCGTCTTAAATATATACGGTCTGGACCACTGTAAAGTAGGTATTAACGTTTTAAAATATCTCCGTTTTTCAAAAGATCAAATCAACATTATTATTATTATTAGTAGCAAATATTAATTCGCTATTTAATATTCTTCATTGTTTTAGTGTTGCTTTCAGCAATGCTGTAGCTGGCCTGATATTATTTTCAATGAGCACGACGGCATGAAATTGACTTCATAAAGACTTGGTTAACATTTTAGAGCATAAACGCATCCCTTGATCACGTAGGTAACGTACTTTTAAAGTATTCTATGCTCGAGGAAAAAGTGTGTCTACCTACCGTCCTTTATTTTATACGAGATGGAACACGTCCTATTATTATTTCCTTGTCTTTAAACAAGGTATAGAAAGTCTTCTTTCAGTTTAGATATAAACTTTTATACTGTGCAAGCCCCTGTTTTGTGGCAAGCCTTTCATGGACCGACTGGATATGAAGGCGTGGGGATTGAACCGTAAATTTATATGGCTGTACGAAGTTCATGTTGGGACCAAAACACTATATTTGATTATTTTCCTGTTAAACACATAAGAATATAAGTACTATAATATCCATAATAAATAAACAGGAATGTATATCAGATATATACAGTGTTAGTAATTTATGCATAAAGATTTATCTTTACTAATATAGTTTATAAGAATATTTGTTACTAACAAATTTCGTGATCCCCTGTTGACATCTATGGACGTTAAACGCCGGATATTAAATGATTTTTATTTTATTTTTATTTATTTAATTTAATTTTTATGCTGGCTTTGAAATGCACCAGATATCCATTATTAGGTACCTAAATTCATCTGAAGATGCAGTAAAACCATAATGTTTATTATTGCAAAATGTCTGACCCTAATAGTACGAGTACAGAAATGTGAATTAATTCAAGAACAGAAACTTAATATAAGTCGTTCAGTATATTATTAATTATCCATTTTCATCGGGTACTACCGCTAATATCTTACTTTGTCATAGCTGTCTACATTTCAATTTCTAGGTCTTGACGTTGCCCAGCCGACTCCATAATTAAGTAAAATTTACTTAAGTGGGGGAATTACGTTTCAAGAATTTTCCAATTAGCGTAAACTGGTGGTCGGTTCTGGGAAATGTACTTGGGAATAAACCAGATGGTGTACTCGTATCAGCGTATTATCAACCTGGAAGGCTAGTTGTAGGTACGCAACTTTTAAATAATGCGGCCAGCAAGCATATTTTTATACCTAACCATTTCTTAAATCAGATTTTCTAAAATATAATTTTTGTAATCCACCCATTTATAGTGTTGACCATAATAGTATATTTTTATTGAGGTACTAAAATTAACCAATATATAGGTACCTACCCGATGTGGTTAGCCACCCGACCTGAGCTTTAGCGAGGGTGTCTATTTATCCGAGGGGGTTATATTGATCTTTAGTCTCGTGGTGAAAACTCTATTTTTCACTTCGATTGCGAGAAAAAAATAGCCAGTTTAGTACAAAAAGATTTAATAAAAAATTAAAATAAATCTTTCAATATTTCGGCGGCAAAAGATTATCAATTATGTCTTTTGCTCTTTGCTCGACATCATAATTTTCACTATCACTTGACGAGATTGTGAGAATAGTCAATTTATTTTAATCGTTTACGATTTACGCTCTACAACGATTTCAAAGTTTTCGCGGTAAGTATTTTTTTCCGACCAGACACAGATATGACAAAATTGCATCGGCGAAATGGTCCATACACAAATGGAATAATAGAATGGCGCTACCTTCTATGCGGAAAAAGCATAGAACTAAGACCACGTAGACTAAGAACGTAACATGTCATTACTGTCATGAAAATGGTCCACACAATCTTATTTTTTGCAAGTAACTGGCTGTTTGAGTTTATCTAAGGCACTCGAAGTAAATTAAAAAAATAATTACTTTGACTCCCTAGGGACTAAAGTACTCACTTTACTCCCGCCTCCCAAGGGTATATTGACCTACTTTTAGAGCATGAGAAGTGAAAAATTATTTTATTACCCTACGGTTTACTGAAAACAGTACGGCTAAAAACGTTATAGATTTTTAAAGCTCACAAATCAACGTTACAATTTTTTTTCGAGGTTAGGGGAGACTGCATGTCTAAAAGGTTGAATGGTAGAGATCCCTTAAAGGGATAAGTAAGCGTTTGTACAAGTATCTCAAAGTTTGCCTGTTGTATTTTGTTTCACATCTGTCGTTTACATGCATACATACATGCTGTCATAAAAATAAGATATTACGAGTACAGCACTTACCTACTTGGTCCAACAAACATCGTCGTTGAATTAAAATATCAATCGTGCTCGGTGTATTTAATTTAAGTTGACTTGTGCACCTATTTGAAACTCGGCACTTTCATCAAGGTTGGCGCTAATTGTGGAGTTGATAACAAGATACCAATACAGCATCAAAAACTTTGTGACACAGGAATAATCGTTAGAAAACCTGCGGAACGTTAAGCACAAACTTTAAGTTATTGTAGACAGTGACTTTGAACTTAGGCAATGGAGGTTAGTTTAGCGCCATCTCTCTACTTTTTACGGTTCTGTAATCAAAATTGTAAAAACAAAACCCTTTAGTTTAGCCTGTCTTTCTATCTTAACCTACTCGTACATAGAGTACCTACCTACTAGAAAGCTATTATTTGGTATGGATGTACTACACTTATATCTACCTAATAACGACGTCTGAAAAGTGATATATATTAATAACCAACCATTGTATTATTATTGGTTTTAACAATATACAACTCAGTGATGTAATTGCGTGAGTCCTCGCTTATTGAATTTAATTCTGGCTGATTATAATATATATGTGCGTGTTGTGTGTGCCACAAGTCCTTAGTTCCACACGGGTGTAGTTTTTGGTGATAAATGTGAAGTTAAGCAGCATAGTTATAAGGTACAATTTTTTCTTATCCTGAATGGCCCTATAACTAAATGGATATTTTTGGAAGCTATATTCATTGACGTTGTTAGCCAACATACAAGATAGAATTACTCGATACACGTCTGTATGAAGAACTTAGTTTTCGTTCTAACTTAATATTAATCCCTTTATTAAGAATAGGTACATTAAAACGCTCTACTCTCGAGAGAAATTAATGCTGCTGATGCTGATTTTATAATGCTCTAGGAAATCCAAAAATCCAGCCAGTTGTCGCTCTTGCTTGACTTTATCATTTTAATCTATGGTCTACTTATCCTAAACTCATCGGTCGCATAGCTCTGTATAATCATATGGATTTTATAATATAATTATTCAGCCCCCATCAGCTTCCCCAATCGATGTCATGTGTAATCTCCCCAAGAAGCCGATAATAAAAGTAGAAATTAAAGAGATTTGAAAATACAAACTGAAATATAGATGCACAGAAAAACCATAAAAATAAGACCATCACTGGGAATCGAACCCAGGTCCTCGGTATTCCGTACCGCGTGCTATACCGCTACACTACTGATGGTCAACGGTACCGACACGAATTTCCCCTATGCACCTCATATCTCAGCTTGTTTGTTTCTTATTTAGCCACTTAAGTAGTGACGCTAGCGACATCTATGCCGTAGCCCTAATCGAGAAACTTTTTCGGCACTCCATTGGAACTAACCGCTCACCCAATACAAAAAAAATCGGAAAACGGAAGAACTAAAGTCATCGACATAGTTCGAAGAATATGCAAATTGAAGTGACAATGGGCGGGCCACACCGCTCGAAGAACGAACACCCGTTGGGAGAGAAAAGGTTCTCGAGTGGCGACCAGGAAATTTAATATACTTACGGTAAAGAAATATGTTCAGTACAGTAGCGGAGTACCTAAGTAAAATGAGCGGAGAACTGTTAGGGCTGTTTGGCGTGCTGAACTGCTTGGTCATGACTATGCGCTTCTGAGTATGCATCCAGCGTTTTCAGGGTTCCGTTGTCCCTTAATGAACCTTTATAGTTGCGCCATCCGTCCACGGCTTAGTTTATAGACACACTATTTAGTGTTAAAAAGCTGTTATTTTGCATCAGCGTGTGCATCAACCACGTGGACAAAGTGATGGTGATGGTTTTCAGTTCGTTGTGTGGCCGAGACGCTGACCACTGTTGTTATCTGGCAGCACATGCAACAAATAGGGAGACGTTCCCTCACAGCTTCTAATTAGCACCGTTCGCTACGCGAATAGCACAATAAACGAGCGTCGCTACAATCTCGACCAAATGGTTCTCAAATATCCCCTTAATATTTAATTTTACAATTTCAACTGTATATACGAGTTTCTTTGTAATGTCAGACCAATGAAACCTCTCCATTGTCGTTAACGTGGAAATAACGTAAGAATTGTTGTTGGCGACTCACGAGTAAAATTGGCTATTACCTACCAAGCGCATTACCCTTATTTAAGTGCCCGTCAAACTACTAAAGTGAGGAACACGGTTTTCATCTGATCTGCCAAAAAGCTCCTTGTGTAAATTGATACCTACCTACTTCTAAAATTATGTTATCTTTATCTGAGAAAATGAAATCAAATTAAAATTAAAATTCAATTTGAATTTATGGCTTTAACGATTATTTACACAGTGAACTAGAGTTTTAATTAAAATACTTTTGCAATATCATGAAACTTTACTCACTTCACAATGGTTCGGTTTACATAAATTGTGTAATTGGATACCTAAGTCAGTCATTAGAAAGTGTTGTTATTTAAATAATCTTGCATAAGCTGGGGCTTGGCTAGTGTGGAGAGTCTAACACTGTACCTATTGAGAGAAACAAAAGTTTACCTTAGCTTTTGAAACAATACTCAGCTTTGTATCAAAGCTAGGCGTCACCACAAATTTAAACTATCTAGACTGGATTACTGTACAGATTATTGCACCAGATGTTCAAGGTATATCTTGTTATATCTTCTTATGATACGCAAATTTATTTTTGGGGTTTCAGGTAAATCAATGTACCTAGGTAAATAAATTTTGCTGTGAAAGCAAGCAGTGTCACAAGAGTATCTACTTTAACAACTTAAACAACGACGTGTTCGTTTTAATATTCTTAATACGTCAAACAACCCTTTGTACCTATTTATTCTTGTAAGGGAGCGATGGTGATAATGGAGGTATCTTTTCAATAGCTTATGTAGGTACATGGACCTAACAGGGGTTGCCATATGTTCCGATACGCCACAACATGTCACAGTTGAAAATCACTTTGTCGGTAGGGACTAAGACTAGGTTCTCAGCTGAAGAAAGTGTTTTTAAAGACTTAAAAGAAAGAGAATCACAAGAAAAAATTAGAATCAAGTGAAACCAAAACCGAAAAAAAGATACTCTTAAAAGGCGGAAAATCGCAAAATAATAATAATAATCTGAATAATACAAAAGGGCACATATGAGCCGTGCTGCAGGGTAGGGAAAAAACTTGTAAACAAGCAACCTTGTTAAATGGCACGTTTTATGCACTAGTTATACAATTTACTATTTTATTACATTATTTATATTTAGATATAAATTAGCTGAATGAAGCAAACAGTTGCTGCGTGTAATAACAAGTAGGACATTAGGAACGCGTTTCATGCTCGCACGACACGCCACCGACGGAAGACATTCCTGCTGACTTCTATACAGATCTATTGAATAAAGTTTTTCCATCGTATTTTGTCGGATAAGTTAGTATTTATCTTGCTATCTCAATTAGCTTCAGTAAACTTCAGTAAGCTAGTTGAGAGAGCAAGATAAATACGAACTTTTCCGATAAAATACGATGACAAAACATTATTCACTGCATCTGTAATTAACGGTGACAGCGTCACGACAGCAACAAGTTGAATTTTAAATATGACAATACGAAAACCTTTGCCGGGATACCATGTGCAAACGAGCAAAATAAAGCGCTAACAATTTGAATTAACGATGCCCGACAGCTAAAGCAAAAGCACGACATTACAGAGATCTCGCTAAAGCCGCTCGTCAAAAATAACGCCCCATTCGCGTTTCTATCATTAGAACAGCAATTACAAATAATTACAACGGCTTATGTGCCGACTGAATAATCTAAAGCATCAATACCTAGTAACAGTCGCAAATAGGTTAAAGGCATAAATTAATTAAAACGGCTGAACGAATTGACTATGGGCGCTGCGATAAAAAGGAGTAAGTAAGTTGTTCATGTGGCTTAACCTCCCTTGAACGTGTTGTTATTTTCGGTACAAGGAACATTTATCTATAGAATTTCTTTCTTTTAGCTTCAAGAGGTAGGAGAAAAATGATTGTTTCACATACAACAACGTATTTATGTAACAAACAATTTAGATACGCAAGTGAACATTTGCACCTACTTACATATCAATTGAAAAGGCTTCGAGTATTCCGTTATGAGCCACTACCATTAGAAGCTTAAACTGCCTATCAAAATAATAGACGTGGTAAATAACGAAGCGTAGATACACAAAGCGTGTTTTATGACTAAATGGCCAGCTGGGCGATAAACACGACGCCTCTGCATGCCGAGCAGCTGACGTAAAAGCTACAAACACGTAAACTTATAAACTTCAATTTTGAATATCAGAGAAATCCAAGGTGCACTAATTAGGGTTAACACAATGCAAGAAAGACGAAAGTAACAATGTTCCAATTCAATTTAATTTAATTGTGAACTCGCGCTCATTCGTGCATGCAGTTTGTGCTCAATTTTCGTACTAAGTACCTAAATACGCTAATTAACTACCAACTTACTGTACCTACTCCAGAACTACGATATAGCAAAAAAAGTACGGTTATTGTGACTGTTTATAACACAAAGTAATGTGACAGTAAATGTCTTTGATATTCTCTTTCTTGTTTGTGGTAAAGAAAGACATGTTCGCTTGTTTTCTTTTGTATGATATGAAATAAGAGAAAGAGGTGATCGATGACTGTAGCTGGCTTTTTTATTAAAGCGGTAAATTAGTGGAGGCTTGTAGGTTGTATTAACAAAAATATAACGCCATAACCTAAGCTCGGGACGGGATGTTGTTTCCTTCAATTATCAAAAGGATATCCAAATTGCGCAGGTATTTTATTTTGACAAAGCAATTTTATATTTCAACGAACGTGTTGACATATTTGAATAAAGCTGTATTAGTGAAAGAATACTTTCATGATAAAATGGAATAGGCAATAAACTGAATAAAAATCAATAAAAACTTTTGAGACACATGACATGTATGTTACCGCACGAAGTAAAGACACGTGCACCCGTCCATTCAACACGCAAGCTTCCACAAATATGCCTCGCCACTAATATGTCATTGCAGAAGACAATAAGTTACAAATTGTTGAGCCTATTGCAAGTAATATCCAACCAGTAACATGGGTTGTGTTTAAACTGTTTTTGTTTTACCTTTTTAACCTCTGATTTCACAAAATTAGAACTTGCCGTGTATAAGTTATGTTGCTATTGTTACAATACGGCCAAGAAATGATTTATAGACAGTATTTTAGATACAATTACGTACCAAAACTTCAAAATTATCACTTAAAAATTATTGAATAAAATGAACATACTTACGTCTACATTAAAAGAATTCCCTGTTGAACTAATTTTAGACCCAATTTGGCCTAAAGAATTGTGTAATTCTGACAACTAACTAGTCATTGAAGGCTCGAATGGTCAACGCGGTTGTCGTGCCAGCTTGATGGGTAGCGAAGAGGCGATTTTTGCCACTGGACGAACTGGGAGCTCTTTAGGCATAGTTGACAATATCATCAAATGTACTACCTAAATGAACGGGCAAGCCTTTTCGTGTTAAACTGCTCTTACGCCCCGTAAAACAATTGACAAAAATGTTAGCTATAATGGTCTATTGACTCATTAAATAATATGTACCTTTTTGCAACCTGAAATCATTTAAATAGATTTTTTAAAGAAGGTACTCAGCGACACCGAAAGAATCTTTAAAATCAATTGAGCAAGCGAAGGAAGAATATGGTGATAGAAAAGTTTGCAAATAATGAACCCTTACCTAAGTTAAAAGGCTTCCTGAGCCACTTTTGTTCGAGAATTCAAATTTGAAAGGAGGTATTTTTTTACTGAGTAGGTACCAAGTTTTCAGATTTATGAAGGTTAAGATAAGAAGTCTATACTGCGTAATTTTTTCTGAATATTTTCATGTTGTAAATTGAATTTTTCTAGCAAACCTAAGTGGACAGCCTTGAAATTACTAAGCATTGTGCTGTAGCTTTCATTATTTCTGACTTGCAAACTCACTCTTTCTCGATTCCAAACATAACTATACATATTTTTTGTACCTACAATAAAGGGTTTACATCCATACATGGTTAACAAGACGTATGAAAGGTTCAAGTCGAAGCAACCAATGGAATTGGTGAACATTCATGTCGCAAAATATTAGTTAGAAAAAGCTTTGAAAGTATCGTGTCGCAATTATTTTTGACCGTTGATTTAGGAAATTAAATAAACAGTAAGTAGTATCACATTGTAATGCCTGTAAAAAACGCATTGTGTTATGCTATGACAGATGAAGCGCCGTGTACGTCGCCGCGGCTGGCCCCGCTCGATAAGGAGATTACGTATCCTTCTCTTCGCAACCGCGGCCCACTGAGCGATATTCTATCCTTTTATTATTATTGGGCACCACCGCTTTTAAACTTCACGCCTGTCGATAACAAAGCGGCAACGTTTGACTTATCGCTCTCGATTAATTTAACTCATCGGCCATGCTATAAAAAATTCACGAGCAATTTTCGATTTCATATAAAAAAGTAGAAAAATGTTCAAAGACAACAAACACTGACGTGGGAAAGGATTGCTCTGACTTTTAGCCTTGATGTTGTTTATGCGTCAATATTCCATTACTTTGCCTACGAACGGCTAGCAATATCCAATCTATCCCAGTTTGTTTAACGGGCGGGCGGTGATCTGACGCGAAACAAAAGACGAGGGATAGCCGAGACCTGAATAAAATATTAGATTTATCCATAACAACAAATGAACACCTGCCTGCTTAGGTATACATTTTCGTATCGAGTGGGACTTTCGATACTTAACTCGTTGACCTTCCGTCGTAAAACCCTTTGCAAGGAGGGTTTTATTTTATTTTTGCTTATCCCAAAACAAGCTTGGTTATGACACGCACGGTCTAACTGCATGAAAGTAACAAAAGATTTTGAAAACCCAAATTTGTCTTGTTTTGTTCAACGTTAAGTAATATATGTTATTAAATTACCCTTAATTGCCCTAAAAAATCTACTTTACTAAACGAAGTTAATTTATTTTATGGCTCCATGGCTTAATTAAGTAGGCAGATATCTCAAGTCACTGTTATTTATATTGACCAGTTTCCCCTTAGGTCGCTTAAGTGCGAAAGCCTGACTTTGCATTTTAAGAACCCGTTGACATTGTGCTGCTGACAAATTTGGAACAGTCTGTATTTTACTTACTTCGATCTTTCTGGCCCACTCTTCGCACCTACAAGTTCTTGTAAATAACTTAAAAATTACATAATATAACGATGTACAAAAATGAACTTGATAGCCGTCATTTATGTTTATAGGTACAATATTTTATATTAGACTTAGTTACTAAATCATATTTAAAGTAGGTAAATATATTTGTTCACACACGCTAGGTATTCTTGTGTTTTCTTCAAAATATTTAACTTGGCAACTTTTAACAGTCCATCACGGCAGAAATGTTAACCCTCAAGCCAGCGGCTATACCTACTTACTTTGGATCTCAATTCCGGTTGCATATCACAAGAGCAAATTGTCCACCTTGTTGTAACGATATTAGATTAACTCTTGTCCGCTTCGCAAGTAGCGGCGGACGTTATGACACGCCATTATCCAGCCAGAGCGGCGTCGCCATCTTGGATACCTACATGTCTTCTAGACAATAACACGTCACGAAGGTAGTTTTCTCCCAATATTGGGAGGGTGCGAAGTAATAGGTGGGGGTGATGAAATCTATCACAGCGCTCATGGTGGCCAAAATAAGCAATTTGTATAGACTTTAACTACCTAATTTTAATAATAGATGTTTGTGTTATGATGGGAGCTTGAATTATTGAACACTGTCCCTGTTTTGTTCTTAATTCCTCTACATCTCGGACATGTCCAGCAACAATTTTCCTCACAAAACCGGTCTTCAAAATGATATACATTTTGATCTGAAAACGATATTTAATTTATTACCAGCGATATAAGAACAATTTATAATTTTACTATTATTCAAAGAAACCAATAAGATATTGTCTTTTCGTTATACAGTAAAAGTACAACTAAACATGAAGTAAACAAAGCCTGACATAACGAAAATAAAACACACTTTTTGAATAAATTTTACTTACCTCATTTAATTTTAATGACCAAAAATAAATTCACAACCTACTATCCACACAAATCACGGTATCACAGTAATTTTGTATAATAATTTAATACGTTAGGTTTGATTTTTGTCACAATGTCGCGATGAAATTTCAAAACGTCAGAGCATCAGAGCCACCAAAGTTGCGGACGCTAGGTGGCGCTGATGTCGTGCACAGAGCCAATATAAGTGACTCTATGTTTACTAGGGTTAAGATATGTCAAGACAAACCTGCAAGGTGACTTGTCTAGTAATTCGACCTAAGCTTAAACGAGGTTATCTTAATACCTACCCGTAATTGACAGGACCGAAATTATTGCAAATTAACTCTAGTATTTAATTGTCAAATGGATAAGATTAAAATTAAGTTCTTTTATTTATTCGGAATAATTAGGGATACAAATTAATATACCCAAAAACCCGGGGCCCAGCTAGGGCACGCCGACTCCAATCACGGCGATCAACGACTTAATATCCTGAAAGTCTTCAACAATTTCACAACCAATTTGGTTATTTAAAAAGAAAAATATCAAAAATTGGCATTCAAATTATGTTTTCTATTAAACTATTTTATTCGTTATATGTACTAAAAGAAAACAATAATCCAACACTTGAGTAAAAAATATTATAAGCTGCAAAAATATTACAAGCACAGAAGCACAGCAAGTGCAGTTGTCATCGAATTCAGTTCTTATATTAATTGAAACACAAGTAAGTCATGCGTCATAACATGTACATATTGTCTATCTCTACGTTGTTAGCATCGTAAACGTTGACATGTGGCGGTTTTAACTTTGCTGAAACAAAGCCGCGTCACCTGATTTGATTATAAAACCTTTGTTAACTCGATCGAAATTCGTTTTCCGTGTAATGTCGGCCCGTGAGACGGCTTATTGTGCACGGCCGCGGCGGGTAATCAATGAAATGAACCCTGTGAATTATCATATAAACTGGCAGATGCCATAAAATTCCCGTAACAAATAAAACACAATTTCAAGACTTAAATTTTTAAAGTTAAATAAGAACGCAACAAAACAATTAAATTGGATTCTTCCAATCTGAAAACGTATTGATCTAATAAATATGTACTATGTACATATCTATCTTATATACATATATTATATATATTATAGGGACAGTTTATACATATGTATGCAATAAGCATGGTCAGCATTCCCCGCGCGCCTGCCTCATAAGGTTTATAGCGCCCCGCTCCTTCAGTCGTCTCCCGGACACGGTTCGTAATATACGTAATTGAACCAACCCTCAGTATCTCACTTAAATATCCTAAATATATAAAAGGCAAAACTGACTCACTGGGTTATATATCAAAGCACAGCCCAAACCGCTGGGCCTAGAATCTTGAAATTTGGTACAGGGGCTCCTTTCATGATGTAAGTGACCACTAAGAAGGGATTTTTCCAAATTCCCACGGGATAGGAAATAAATGGGATTTATATTTTCGTTTCAAAGTGGCCCTAACTCCGTAATTATAAATAAGTATTAGAGACTTCAAATTTGGCATGCAGGTGCAGGTAGATAAAATATAAAAATAAATAAAAAATAATCAAGATGGTAGCAAGTATACCAAATTTACAAGGAAAATTGTAACGGCTAAGATTGCATGAGAATTAGTAGTTTGAGAGTAAATAGCAGCCTAAGGTATAAAATATATCTAAACTTGGAAGATTCCGTACACAATACGAAATCCTTAGAAAAATATTATTTGTTTTTTTCGTAATGGCTACGAAACCCTGTCTTGGGCGTGTCCGACACGCTCTTGGCCGGTTTCTTGTTTACTTGACAAAAGAAAAAAAAGAGTCCAATATTTTCTGATAGTCCCATTGAGACAGACTAATTAGATCTGTTCAGGTCAAGCATTGTGGCTACTAACATTTAACTGTATCTAAGAGTATAAGTTAAGTATACATAAAAAAAACATTTATTCAGTAAAAAGGCTGCAATGGGCACTTTAACACGTAATTTTTTAAACTACCATCGCTTTCGGAAAGACCATCATTGCCAAGAAGTATGCGCCGCAAGAAACTTGGCAGAAAGTCATTTTTTTTTTCAAAATGAACAAATAAAATACTTAAAAACTACAGTTTAACATAATTCATCTAACTCATAATTATAACTATAACGAATAAATAGAGCAACACATATGGGAGAATATATCACACGTTGACATGTGTTTCTTGCGTAATTAACAGTCTGAAAGCGACATATTTCCGGAAACTACCTATTACATCGGTACATATATGGGTACATTTACCTGTAACAGTGTAGGTATCAACTGCGTATGCTAATGCGCAAACATTTTGCGCCAAACGCTTTGCAATCGATAGTAAGGTAGTTCTCGTAGTCGGGAGAAATATACGACTAAAATCACTACGTAGTCTTTTACTAGAGAAATACTAGTTATCTAAGGGTTTTTACGAAATTCCCCCGGAAATACGTAAAAATATATTGTGGTCCATTTGCGTTTGATGAAGAGTACAGGTACTGTGCAACTTGATGTCTCTAGACATGTAAATCACGAGGGAAAACAAAATAATTTCCTATGTTGTTGTGTTGTGTTTTGTTTCTTTTCTTTTGTAAAATAAAGAGTTTACATATACATATATACTTATTCTAAATGTGCTAAGATGTTCAAGTGTATAATAATTATTGGTACGGAACCCCACACTGCGCGTGGTTTCGCCACGCATTTAGTCGGGTTTTAAATTCGGATTCGTACCTCTTTCTGCACTTAAGGATCCAAAAATCTTTTGTTGTTTTATGTTCTTTAATAACATCCGCCAGCTAACGTTATGCTAAACTGCATAATAATGTTGGTTTAAGCGGAGCCGCCCGAAATAAACAAGACGTAACCACATTTTAGTAGACTCCACAAAACCGAAATTCTTTAGCACAATAGGATTATTAAACTTTGTTATTAATATTATGTATAAGCTAAATAATCGAATTCAACTGAACACCAAAGACATTAAATGATTTTGTACACGAATGCAATGCTTTCACCGTTCCAAAATAGAAGTTTTGTAGTAGCTGTTAGTTCATAACTCCAGCCTAAATTCATCCCACTACTGGACCGCAGGCTTGCTCTCAAAATGAGAAGACTTGAGATATACTCTCAACGTTGAACCTTTTTTGTCGAAAGATAATATCCTGCACACACACCGGTGACGCAGTTCAATGGTGTATGGGTCAGTATGGGAAGTTCACGATTGATCATTACCAATATCCATCCATACTATCCATACTATATACAATATACTATATACTATATATACTATCTATACTAATATTATAAATGCGAAAGTAACTCTGTCTGTCTGTCTGTCTGTTACGCTTTCACGCAAAAACCCCTGAACCGAAAGAACATTGGCTATCTTTTATAGCGAAAAAGAGGCTATAAGGGGTTGAAATAGAGGGTGAAAGTTTATATGGTGGAAGTTCGTCGCTGTCGAAAATAAAACCATGAAACTTGGCATTTAGACACTTAATAAGAAATAAGTCGGTATTTGTTTGAGCTTTTTTGAAAATTCGACCTGTGAGGGGATGAAATAGGGGATGAAAGTTCATATGGAAGGTCGTCATTATCGAAGATAAATCGATGAATCTTTATTAAACTTGCCATTTCGGCACGTGACTAAGAGATAAATAGACATTGTTCGCGCGTTTTTTTTTGAAATTACATTCCTCGAAGTCGATGATGAAACTTGGCATTTGGGAAATAAGAGGATCGAAATTTTCCTGTGTGGAGGTGAAATAGTGGATGAAAGTTTATATATGTAAGATCGTCATTGTCGAAGATAAATCGATGGTTCTTTATGAAACTTGGCATTTGGGCACGTGATAAGAGATAATAAATAGAAAAATTTTCGCGCATTTTTTAAATTCTTTTTGTGTGGGGGTGAAATAGGGGATAAAAGTTTATACGAAGGTCGACATTGTCGAAGATAAATCGATGGTTCCTTATGAACCTTGGCATTTGGGCACTTTGAAAAATAAATAGATATTCGTTCAAGGGTTTTTGAAAATTTTACCTGCGAGGGGATGAAAATTCATATGGAACGTCGTCATTATCACATATAAATCGATGAATCTTTGTGGTAGGTATTCGATAAGAACTAAAAAAAAACGGTTAAATTCGACTCGGACTCGCGCATCAAGGGTTCCGTGCATAGGTACTTAGGAATATCCAGTGTTAGCAGAGCCTATTCTAAGCTCATAAGCAAAATGTACGCAATGTGGGGTCATTTTAGATGGCTTATTGACATACAGTCAGACATGAAACATTATGATTTTCAGATTTTTCTTACTTATTTTGCTATATGGGGAATAAAATTTGCTATAAGAGCTACCTTTATACAAAATTTTAAGTTTCTAGGGCAGCCGGAAATAAGTACCCTATAACTTTTTCTGTTTAGGCGATTTGTATGGAAACACCTTTTTAATGACTGTAGCTTTTGATTGCGTTAACTTAGAAGTTCGATTTTTTTCACAGCTTCCGGGACTATTGACCTGAGTTTAGGGTTTTAATTTCAACTCGATATCTACTCCGCACGTTTACGGGATAAAGGGTCTTGACAGACAGACCGACGGACGGACAGCAAAGTGATCCTACAAGGGATCCATTTTTTCCTTTTGAGGTACAGAACTCTAAAAAACCTTTGTTCCGGCTCTTTTCGAATTTCGTCATTTTTCATACTTGAAAATATGGGGATGAAAGTTCGTAAGGAATTCCAAACAAGTAGACTACCTATAAGTATATTTATCGAAAATATGTGTAGCTATGCTTAGTAAGAATGCCGTCTTAATTATAATCCTACCCTCCTAACTTACAATAAAGGACGTAAGATGACAAGACTCAAGAGCTCACTATGAAGAATTAGTCCTTTTGTGTTGGCAGAGTAGAATACACGTAGTATTGCTAAAATGTGGCTACCCGCAAAATATTTATGTTTTACCAAAGAATGGAAGAATAAAAAAAATTAGTTTAGATATAAAGCAATGTATTAAAATAGGTTATTTTAAGTAAACCGTAGAAGTTTCTATGTGCTATTATGGGCAGAATAGGTACCCTAAATAAATTAAATAATTTCCAAAGTTACTATTCCACGCGGACGAAGTCGTGGTCAAAAGCTAGTTATAATATAAATGCGAAAGTAAGCCTATCTGCCTGTTTATGGCTGGTATTGTTGTAAACTCTATAGTGCTTTTTCGCTCTAGAACTGGCAACCCAGTTCTATTTTCAATATTTAAATTTAAAATAGCGAACGGATGCAAGGAGGGTCTAGAATACTTATGTATTCCAGCAGCCAATAAAATTACAAAAGATATCCTACGCTTTCATTGAACAGTATTAACATCATATTAGTGTCCACATGATTGAATTTTACTATCGAACCATTCACATTGACTGCTGGAATACAAGTCTTCTAGACCCCCCTTGCATCCGTTCGCTATTTAAATTTTAAATATTGAAAATAGAACTGGGTTGCCAGTTCTAAAGCGAACGAGCACAGAAGAGTTTACAACAGTGTTCGATAAATATTAAAATCTAAGTTAACACTAATTTAATTTTACAGGTTTAAAGACATTGTGCAGGGTCCCAAGTTCTACGATTTGTCAATAGTTATTCTTGATTCTCGTAGCCCTCTACGCCGTAGCGCGTAGCTGCTCAGTGCTAAAAATAGGCCTCAGTTCACACACGGCCGTACCTATATTGAATGCCTACGATTAGCCTCTAATATTAACTTTGTGTTAAAAAAAGAAGCCTTCGTGTTTGTTATTGTACTTCGTGTTGTGTGAGCGCCAATGCCGTGTACTTAATATTTAACATCATGGGATTGTGAAAGATAGCAATGCAGTTTTTTGAACTGCGGTTCAATTAAGCAAGTAGTTTTTGGACCAGGTTATTAAAAATATTTTCAACGATATAATTGTATCCGACCAATATTATAAAAGCAAAAGTTTACCAGTGTGCGTCATATTTGTGTTATTCATGCAACCTTAATAAAAACTAAGATGTAATTTTCGGAAATTCCATAGAAATTTAGAAAATCACGGAATTTCAATTTAACTCTCTAATCTAATAGCTCGCATGGTTCATGCGAGCGAAGACGTTGACGATGGCTAGTTTAAAATAAGTCTAAATTATTTCAAAGCTGTCCAAGCGCAGACATGGCTAAGGCGGCGGGGGCGGCGCTCACTAAAACAAACGAGCCGGCCGGCCCGCAATTCATTAACTATTAAAAGCAAGCCCGTAGCTTTTCGCTACGGGCCCTTATTTATGGGACACCTTAACAATATTATAATTAATAAACGGATGATTCCTAAGTCGTAATTCATAATTATAAATGATAAAACATTAACGCAACGCGACGAACACAAAACGAAGAACGATGAAGAAGAAAATTAATTTATGAAGATTCATTTTCGTATAAATATAAATGATGAAGTGACTTTTTACACAGGTAATTAATAATTGGTAATTTTTACGAGTTGCGGGTCATAATTTGTACCTGGGTAGGTAGTTACTTACTTGATGAAGAAATACGTGAGTAGCCTGCGGCAAAGTTATAGTTAAAGCAAAGTTCGTGATGTAGAAATGACTGCAAGCGAAGACCCTGGGTATATTTTATATACTTATTTTCCTGAATCTTCGTTGAAAACAGACGCTTTATTTTTATTAATATTGTTACGTAGTAGGTAGGAGTATCACAGACAAACCTAAAAAACGACGATTTATAGTTATTACGAGCTACTTTTAACTGACATAGGTACGTACCTACACAGAATGGGATTAACACTCGTTAGTTCTACATATTTTACAATTTAGAATCTTTCATTACTTACTCGGAATGAATCACCTTTTTATACATTTCTGCTGCACTTAGAGATAGCAATTAGCTGATCCTAAACATATCTAGTCGTTGGCAAAGTATCATTAAATTTTAATTGAACAGTGAGCTAACAAGGGCGCGACAATCACTTTTCCATCACGGTCCACCTTGAAGATGCTGCCAGGCTTACGATCGCGCCTATTTTCGAACTTCGTGACGTGCCGTCCCGCTCGCACTTATAGTTTTAATCGGAGAGTGAGAGGGATAACACGATGTAAGCTTCGAATTTCTGAATAGCCCCACTGGCCACTACTATGCGCGGCCGGCGGTATGGCGAATGTCTTCTTTTCATTACGCGGCCGAAACGTTCACTGTACAACGCTTACCGGGTATTATTTAGCTTGCAATCAACTGAAAAAACGCTAGCGTTTAGTCGTGACCGGGCCGTTAAGACATGTTAAAAGCTCTCCAATGCCGGAGAGGGGAGGTAATCATTTGAGGAAGATATTTATGTAGGTGTAAATACTCGTATAGCTAGGTTTACTATGCTTGTATTAACGAAAACATTCAATGTATGTACGTAGGCTAATTTGACCGTGGTGATTCGAGACTTATTAAATTGAAATTTGATTACTAGATGGGATTCACAGCAACCATAAAATAAAACGAAAGGTCGTCATGTATTTATTTTAACGTTTTAGTAGAACGCTTTCGAAACTAAACTACCTTTTTGTAGAACTTATTTGTTATATTCATCATGTGTATACTCGTAAGCGTGAAGCACGATAATTAAACTAGTCATAGTCAAGCACTGTACTTTTAAACTGACGACCATTTAGATACCAAGATAATATTTTATTACCCTCCACTTACCATAATAACATTCACGGATATTCGCAAGGTCCGGTTTGAATAAACAAGTACATATTTACATCTTAGATAGTGAAATCGATGAATTCCTGGCAGTAAATTATACCTTGGTGTATATTAATGGTTATTAGGTAGGTATTCCAATGTCCAATTCAATACCATGTTTTAACTGATGTTTCAGTAAAATGCTTTAAGTATTTTTCTTATTCAATTTCCCGGAAGTGTATGTGTCATTAATATCGGTGTCAAGTCTTGCAACGCGTGAGAGGGCGCGGTGGTGGCGGTCGCGTTATCAATATTGTCATATTGTGTAAGTGCATGCACAAAGGGGAACATTTCATAACGTTGGGTCTTTTCCGGGCCCCTGAAACTCCATACTAACACTTCATACTCCATATTAAACCAGGAAACCTTTTCAGCGGGCTGACTAAAAATGTTCTTTATTCCTTTATTGTTGTTCAATTCAAATGTTCTTTTTCTCAGTGCGTAATTGAAAACTCGTACTTAACTATTTTTCTTTTTTACGTATTTTAATCTGGATATGAAGCTGTAGTAAATGCCTAAGGAAACCGGTATAAATGTCTAATTTTTTAGGGATGGAGTTCAAAAGAAGGAATGTTCACAACGGTAGTTCGAAATTTTAGGTATTTCAAAATTCCGTCGTGCAACAATTAACCATAGTAACCACATGGGTTATTTTCGTGTCACAATGGAACTTTTTTCTAGTCAGTCGTTTTGTTTGGCTAACTGCTGGTGCTAGTTAACTTAGTCCGAAGTTTTGACACGCGCACCCTAAGACGTTTAAGACCTTTAGGTGTTGAAGTTTCTATAAACCTCCAAATGAAATTCTCTCTTGATAATTGTTCTAATGATACACCATTTTAATTACTTACCCTGGGTTAATGGGCTTAATTACACAAAGGTTTGTAAGGTCGTAAGCTGGCTTGTTTGAGTTGAATTCGTTTATCTTGCCCATATTTTATAAAATAATCTTTACCCGCTGCTTTTGTAGCGTGATGCTTTTGTTAGATTAGTGTCAGCTATCGGAATGAGAAGGAAATTTAATAGGGCGGCACGTTAAACGAGATTTCGGAGGTGCTGTTATATCATTAAGCATTAATCTGTTCTGTTGAGCTTCTATGCTATGGCGGTAGAATCGACTGCAAAACGATATATGTAAGCAAAGGTAAATTATTTCATCTTTATTTTTTGTTTTTTGACTTGGTAGTGCTGTTGGTGCTTTTACCATTACATACAGCTCGCCCTGACTTTGGAGGGCGGGCTCGGCAAGCCGGCACAATCGCTTCCTATTTTATCTTATTACAATGCGATTAATTTATATATTTGTGGTAACTTAATTAAACGCCAGGAACGGTCCGGCTAGTTTCGATCATTACGGAGGATCTATTTCATAGGTGAGAGGTGCGTTCACCGCGGTGGCGTAACCGTTTAATTTAGTCATTATTACATTTCTCATGAGAGTTTAATTAATATTATCTTTATAGTTATTGAAATTAACCAATGAACAGATGTATACGTTATGCCTATCCAATTTATTAAAAGTGTAAACAAACCGATTTCATCGAAATCCTTGAATAAACACTGACTGGATCGAATCAATATCACATTTATCTATAACTCGTGTCTTTTAACTAGATATCTAATCACTTTTTTCACCAAAATTCACTTGATTTCAATTTTTATTTTTCATTTGAAAAATCATCGTCAAAATCTGACGTTATTTCTTGATTGAAACATGTGTACAATCTGTAGTAGCATAGACTAGCGTAGAGATGGTGGAAAATTTGACATTTTAAAAATCGAATAATGCGATATAATAAATTAAAAAATGGTTACTGTTTTTATAATTCAATAAACAGTCTTTGGAATGAAATCAAGTATTGTAAATAATAAAATAGACAAGAATACTTTGATCTATTCAATTAATAAATTAATCGATTTACTGAACAGATTAATTATCTTGCAATAGGTTCTAGGTTTTCACATCATTGAATGTCTGTGGTCGGATAAATGGCCTCTTTGTTTACACTTTTTATAAATTGGATCGAAATACAATATAATGCAAAATGATTTTCCATCGGCAAAACACGGAATGCGACGGCACCCGAAGTGTCAGCCAATTATTGTATTAAACGAGCGACATCTGCGTATTCATTAATATGGAACTTTATTATTCAGTGTCAAATATCAAAGCGACAGAAACTATTAGTACTGAGGCTGATTGAGAGAGCACGATAAATACGAACTTTTCCGATAAAGTACGAAAGAAAATCATTTTGCACTACATCTGTATTTTATATTCATATTTTATTGGTACTTATAGTTTAAGTCGTAATTGATTCCCAAGTTTTTGCAATTACACTTTGCTACTTTCTTCAGATAACTTTTGCATTAATATTGTTTATAGTGTAAGAATTGCTACTTTGCTAAAAGCTTTCTAGTGTCTGAACCATAAAACTTCCTGTTTGTTATGAACTTATTTTTGTTGTTTTCCGTGTGTTGTACATATATGAAAATACATATACGTGTCGGACTTCATTATTCTACTTCTAGCAGCAGCGTCGTGGAGTGAACAGTTTCGTAAGGTAACCCGAAGAGTGAGACAAGCGTGAGTTGGGTATGAGTTCGGATACAACTCCTCGGAATTGTCATACTTGTCATCACTGACGTCATTGAAAAATGTAGGCATCTTCCTAGGAATCGAGTGGTTACGACGCCACACCACTGAACTCTAGTGACAATCCCAAAAAATAAATTTGATATTCGTTTTCTATCTTTTGTTTATATATCACGACCCAACAAAATTTGAGCCATTATAGAGCTCTTGTTGAATAGAAAACCTATCAAGTGCGTGTCGGGCTACACGGAAAAAAAGGAATTCTTTGACCGAAAATATTCATAGTCTCAGAAATATTGTTTAAATCCAAGTAAGGTAAACGTACGAGTGCTCGTCGCTGTCCCGGTAGTTGGCATCTTTAATCTTATGTCATTAGCAATAGAGATGACAGCAGGGTGACGTCTATTGGGAATTAGCGTGTCGAGCACTCGTACGTTTACATTAATTATTTTCTTTAAGTAGTTTTAACCCAAGACAATATTTGTGTTCATCCAATACAATATGGCGTTCATACGAAATATTATTGTCTTGATCAAGGGTATATTGTCTTAATCAGTAAATATTCAATATAAATTGTGATTGACTACCTATTACTCATTATTTACAGATTCTTGCAGCCAACGATTTAGCTTGTAAAGGAAGTGGGGACTTTAGCAAAAATTAGCACTGTAAAGCTTAATATTTTGTAAGCGGATCCCTAAATCGAAAAATGATCATTGCCAACACAGTATAACGTACCTAAAAAACTTATCCAACATATTTCACACTATAAGCTGTGTTATAAGGTACGTGAGGCAAAGAAGGCCCAGTATTAAACAATAATATGTAGTTGTAGGTAATGGTACTATTCGGTCAACCCATCATGCACACATAGAAGTAGCCGATACAACGAATTGGCAACAATGCTTTGCTTCCCTCACGCCGCCATTTTGTCCGTAGCGTATACAATCAAAACGGAGGTAGCGTCTGTCCTAATCCTCCTGTTGTGAAGATACCACATATTGTTTTATGTTTAAAAACTTGTAAAACCTGTTAATACTATCAAAATGTTAACTTTTTTGCGGGCCTATACCCTGTTAGTGTTTAATGAGGCCCAAAATAGTACTTTTAAAAACTGAGACTTCTCTAGAGTACCGTAATATTTTAGTAACTATTTTGGTATACCGGGTGTGGCCTGTAATAAGAGCAAAAAATATAAACATAGATCGTCCTCGTCAATCTGAACAACATTTTAAATTTTGTTATACTTTTTAGTTTATTCGAAGAAGCAATGTAAAGCAAAATGCTTCATGTTTGTAGCGTGACAGGCGACGTCAGAGTTGTGTTCTAGGATGGCGTACATTGATAGCAGTATTTAATTTGTATGAAAAAAGGAAAAGTAAAAGACTTCTTTATATTAAAAGTCGCTGAACTAATGATGTTCAGATTAATTAGGACGATTTATGTTTTAATTTTTTGCTCGTATTACAGGCCACACCCGGTATGTAGAAACTTAAATAAATGAGAAACCTTTAATGCATGGGTTTTACATATTATCCTATTTCTTAAAAATATGTCATTAACCGCCTTCAAAAAAAGGAGGAGGTTATCAATTCAGTTGTATTTTTTTATGTTTGTTCCTCAGAACTCCGTCATTTATGAACGGATTTGATTTTTTTTTGCGTTCGTCTAGGAATGTCTTCAATTAAAGTCAGCAAAAAAAGCTTGTATTAAAAATGATTTTTTTACCAAAAACTTATTATATCTACGGCATGGTCATTATTATAGCGCTATATACCTTACGTGGGTGGATTTAACAACTACCGTTCCCACGATTAGTGTAATAAAAATTCGACACTATTTTGACACTAACTTTAATTTGTATAACGGAAATTAAACTACTCTTTAACTATTATATTTTGAAATTCTCCTTGTATATTTGAAATAAAATACTGATAAAATCCTTTTCATGAATTTTCTAACCTTAGATGTCATGTGCCTCATGTGTGACTTGATTTATTTTTATTTCGCGCAGCAGCAATTTACAATGGAAGTTCGTCAAATATTATGGAAAATAAATAGATAAAAGCTTACTCTGCATATATAACTATGTAAGGAATTTAACACGTTTTACTTGCTATAAAGTTAATTCTACTCGTATACAGATAGGTAGTCATTCACGATGACGCGTGCCGTGGTTCTTATTACAATGTAATTAATGTCTAATTTTGACAAAATCACGCGTCTTTGTGGATGGCACTAGCTATAATTTCTATAAGTTAAAAAAAGACTACCTATATACAGTTAATTCCTCTTGAGCAGTATCCGATCGAAGAGCATTTTCATTATAAGTGTACCCTTTGCTTCTTTTCACATAGGTACAGGTAATTCTGGGTTCTTTGTCTTACTCAAAATCACGAGCACTATTGATTTTGACGAAGAAAAATGTGCCTAATTTAAAACTGTGTGTAAAAAAATATAAAACTGACACACTTTTTTCTTCATCCTTCAGCAATAGTGCTAATGATTTTGAGTACAAAGAATCCAAAGTTATCTAATTCTGAAAAACAGTAAAGGTTAGGTATAATGAAAATACCCCTAACTCCTAAACCGATTTTCCAGCCAAAACTTTAATCAAAACCGAATCTTATCATAACATATTAAAAAGTATATTATTATTGTACAGGGATTTTATATAATAATATTATTATTAGACATTATAATGTACATTAAACTAAAGTTAAATTGAGAACTTATTATTATGTATTTTCCTTACGTTAATTTTACCATATAAAATCAACACTCACGAACACTGGGATTCGGCGTGGCCAAAAATTTGGCTTGAACCATATCCTTGGCCGGAACTAGCCGAAGCTGAGACCGAGTCCCAATCTTCGGTCTGCTAGTATCTTATCTATGCTTTTACATCAAGCTCGCACACCCGCACTTCCCGCACATACTGTATTATATTTTTTATGGTACTGATCTCCATAATTCAGAATATAAATAAAAGGGACGAATTTGAAAGGAAAAGAGCTCTACCTCCACATTTTCCCGGATCACCATAAATGCATTTTGATATAAAGTTTATCTTTGGCCTGCAGTAAACGAGATGGGATCATATGTGATTATTTTTTTAATGAAATTGAATTCAGGATAATTGATTTATCTTTTTACAAGCTTTTATTTAGTTTCACCTGTCCCGTTGTGTCTGTCTGTCTGTAGTCAAATCTTGCAAGTAAAATTTTACCAACTTCCAATTGTCGTATTGACTTGAAATTTGGTATGCAAATGTAGTTTGGGTGACAATGCAAGTGCAGGTAACAAAAAGTACAGTCAGCAAAAAAAGCTAGAATTAAAAATTATTTTTTATGATTAGGTTATTTCAAACATATTTTTATAGTAAGTAGGTATACCTACCTACCTACCTATTAACTAAGGTGAACTTCTACAGCTAAAACTTAAATTTAGTCATTGAACCTGGTTCAATATTGACAGCTCCATACATTTTGATTTTTAAACATAATGTTTTTATTTTATTCGACTGCATGGAAAACGAGCAAGTGGGTCTCCTGATGGTAAGAGATCACCACTGCTCATAAACATCTGCAACACCAGGGGTATTGCAGACGCGTTGCCAAAGTAGAGGCCTAAGATGGGATACCGTAATGTTTTGTAACAAATTTATTAAAATGTTTTTTAACATTACTTTTTTTCTGTGTGATTTTGAGAGGTTTACTTTCAAATACCGTTACAATACTAAGGGCAAAATAAATCTTGAATATACATATGTGTGTATACGGGTTTACGGATTGTGATTAGCAAGATTGCCAACTGAATGCCGACTTCGTTCTTAAGGTTCGTTTAAAATGTAAATGTGTAGGACTTAACAAGATAAGTTTGAAAGCGAAGGGTTGCAGATTGTGGAAATATTTGTTCTATCTTTTCCTTTGAGAGTCGCCAATATATAAATACACAGCAACTTGGTATAGTTTTCAAATAATGAGAATATTCTTCCAAAAACAAATAACAGATAAATACTCACCTAACAAAAAAATCTTAATACATTTTCCACTGCTGAGCATAGGCCTCCTCCCTATACTTCCGCTGCTCTCTGTACACTGCATACAAAGATCAGTCCTTCAAGAAGTATCCAGTTCATCCCACCATCGCCGGTTAGGTCTGCCAATAATAAAATAATAATAACATTTCTTCAAATAGGTACTACTGTTGATCTTTGGGGGGAGGTTTATTCTAGCTATTGCTTATTATTGTAATTTGTTTTTTTTTTTGCTTTAAATTGTGAAAATAAATTTATTACCTATTGAATACTACGTGTAACTATTCCCGTAAGAAGTTTACCCTGTAACAAGTCCTAATTTCACCCTTTCAAGTATCTAATGTAAGTAGATATTGGCCAAATAAATTCCACATAAAACGTGTTTCATTTTTATCCTCCGCCTGAGAGGTCGACATTGTTGTCGCGATGAAGTGAAATAAAAGAGCTTTCAGCCGATTCTGGCCCTATACCACGAAGTGCAAAACTCGAACTTCGTATGTTGCCGTCCCGCTGACGCTTATGTCATTTAATACGCGAGTAAAAGGGACGGTGCGATACGAACTTCGATTTGCGAGTTTCGTAGTAGCCCCTCTGATATGGGTTTCTTATTCTCCTGTTTAATAAAAAATTGTATTGAGAATATCAACACATAAGACACATACCACTAGTGAATGATAAAATAACCATGGATTATAATGCAATTGCATATTTGGATATGTATTTGCATTTCGTCCATTTTCATGGATTATTACATATTTATGTGGGATCGTTTGAAGGAACTCAACTTCAACTTTTCGAAATAAAGTAAGAAAAAGTTTACTAAAAAATTAAATGGAATACGTTAAATAGCAAAGAACAGAAAACACATGCAGCAACTAGGCTCACCCGATCGTAATTCGTACTCTCCAACTCACTCGCTTATCCCATTCACTCCACAAAAATCATCGGTCATTCCGTCCGCTCTTGTCCATCAAATCATTCGTCCGCAAATCCACCCACCACCCTCCCCCTCATTCCCACATTTATATTTTACCTAAAACTTTGTCATGATGCATATTTTAACTATATTTTGCAATATTTCTGAGTTAATGATTCATTGCCAGAAGCAATAAGTGCTAACAATATAGCACAGGCCAATACTTCCCAGTTCTGTCAGTGGATGTGTAACTATCTGTTTCGGCTGTTAGAAATATTTGGAATGATCAAAGGCACGACTTCAGCACTGAACATTTCGAACAGTGTTTCATTGTTACGTCCATTTAGAATCAAAAATGTTGAATATCTTAATTAATGATTACTATAATAATATGTAAATATAGTTTTAAAATATATATAAAACTTTACTTTTAAATTTTGCGTATTTTGTAAACTTTCATGCATATTTCAAGCTTTTTATGTTGCATATGCATAATCCGGCCTCTATCCATAATATATTACACTTCGCAGTCACTGTCTCGCCTCAGACACAATTTAGACAAACAAAAAAGTTGAAAAAAAAAACAATTTCAGTTTTAATAGACAGTTAGTTAGTAGACAGACAGATAGTTTGTGTGTACGGATCGACGTGATTTTTGGCATAGAGATAGTTTATGGGCCCGAGAGTGACATAGGCTACTTAAGTAGCCAGCACAAACCTTCTGAGTAAGTTTTTTATAATAGCAGTCACAGAAACGAATTGCTGAATAAGACTACCGTAATTAGCTGATTTGGCGCTCACTCAGACGTTACTCAAGCAATTTGGGCACAAAATTATACCGCTAATAGCTGGGTAATAGCAATATAACACATGAATAAGTTTTGAATAATTGTACGGCAAGCTGAGTATCTTCTGCATAAAAGCATTTTGTTCTTTTATGCAAGTATTATAGCTCTGTTATCCAGAAGATGAATGAATGATGAATGAACTATATGCTTAGTCCTTCAAAGCTCAGATATTCAGATGATACACAGCTTTAAGCTTATTTCAGAACATTTATCAAGAATTTATTCGAATTAAATTTGAAGTTGACATAATCGAACACAAAAATAAATTAAAAGTGCACGCGTTGTTTGGTGAGTGACAGCAGCAGAAAATAAATGGCCAAATTTTAATGTCCTAGCGGTAAATAATTTTATACGCTTATTTGTGCTAGAAATAATAAATTGTAGGTGCGCATGCAACTTTACCGTGTATTCATATATACATTTCGTGCAAAATTTTTACGCGCTACCTGATAAGCCAGGTTTTTGAGAAATAAACAACATTTCGTCGTTGTTTTGTTTTTACGAGTGAAATATTTTTTATGTTCTTATACCATTTGAGGGTTCAAAAGTAACCTTGTAATACTTTTTACAAGAATATTATACCGATTTCGTTATCATAATTGAGTTTTCGAGTATAAAATTTCTCATCATTTAATAGGTTATGTTATTCATTATGGCGACGCTCATTCTGAATAAAGTCTGCTTGCACAGCGGCTCCTCGTCTAATTTCTGCATAACAGACCTTATGTGTCCACTTATTCAGATGTTCTCTGGTTAAAAGTGGTCTGCCCACAACATATTTTCGATAACTGTTCTACATATAATCGTACACACTCGTAAATCAAACAATTAGGATTCAGTCATAAAATAAATGAAAACCCACAGTATATTTTTAGCATTTTTTTTGATAGGCGGCATTTACACAACACACTTTAATATTAAGTATAAGCGCGTGCACGAAATCGAAATGTCAAACTACTAGCCGCATAAATGCTGACAAATATTGCAAAATAGTTCTGCTAGCTTAAAAAATGTCTACTTTTCGTGAATACTCAGCCACCTTCTGCATAAGAATCTGTTACTTTTGCTTTTACCCCAGTTAGCTGCACATGACAGTAATTTCATACTTAAAGCGGCATAAAGTAGTTATAACAGCTACCTTAAATTCTGTTAACTAACTATATGCTTCATAACAGGAACCACACCCTACTTTATACAGCAGCTGTGTAACTGTCAAGATGTGGTGTGTAATACAGCTAAAAGAGAACAGAACCTCAATTATTCAGTACTCTGCTGGATAATAGAATCTTATACCAGTGTTATACAAAAGGTTACACAAACTCTTTTGAGTAACAGGTCTATTTATGATGACTATTCAGCTTTAAGAAATAAAATCGGCAAATTACAGAACTAACTCAGCTAATAGCATTATCATAACAAAAAACAACTTTAATACAGAACTTGGCAATACACACAGCTTCTATACATATATAATAAAGCTTAACCCTGCATAAGGCTAAATTGTTGGCCAGTTATATGACTTGTGTGCTGCCTGGGATTTTTATCCCGGAAAAATGCACAGTTCCCGAGGGAACAGCGCGCGATAACCGAATACCACGCGGGCGGAGCCGCGAGCAAATGCTAGTTTAGATATATTTCATCTTTCGTACCCAGAAAGTAATTCAAAGTACAGAGACAACCTCAGTTTGCGCCCGCGGTACGCTCCCGTTGCTGAACTCCTTACTCAGTGAAATTGCGCAAAATTCTTGTCTACGTTATAAAGGGAATCTCTGAGCAAAATTTCCGATTTCCATGTAGAGTCAATCAGGACTTTTATTTTTATACAGATTTTTCATGAGTGAAATCACGAAAGTTTAAAACGTTATATTTTTCATCATCCGTACGTACTTAGAATATTTAGGTATGTGTGTCTATTTATGTAAGACTATAGAGAAGTAAAAACAAGTTATTAAAACAGCAATGGATGGAAGGGGTTGATTGTTCACACAAGATATTTAAGTAGATATCTTAGGTGAAATTGATAGTAAGAGTGGTAGAATACCCTCGTTAAACAACTATAAAACTACCAGTCAACATGAATTTAGGTTGCAGAGCAAATCCAATTTTGTCTCAAGAGTTTAACGGACACTACTAGAAACGTTTGGGATGAAGATTTTCAATGAACAGATTTTAAATAAAACATTTCTTTTTTACTTACATATACATGCAGAGGTCATTTTTTTTTATTTTAGACTCACGGGCTAGCAAGTATAGCGTTAAAAAAACAATTCGTTTAAATAACGCATAATATATCCTTAGATGATTTTTACATATTGTATAAAAATTATAATTGTTAAAATGAACATACGAATGCTGCAATCCTGCAATCTATTAGGTGTTGACACATCAACAACTCTACCAATAACCAACCAGAGTAGGTAGGTACAGAACATTAAGAATTTAGGTAGCGGGTACCTATTCTTGTGTTTTGGTTAACAATAATAACGTAACATAATATCATTCAGGTATGTCATGATATACTAACCACGAACTTTAGTTAACATGAAACTTTTAAGAATGAGATCAGTAGAATTTGGTCCCCACACGGCGGTCACTGCGGTCGAGGCAGTAAGCACAGATTTGTCGGCTGGCTCTTTTGTTTCGGAAATAAATCCTTCCGAATTACGCGTACAGATAAGATAATGACGTCACATTTGTCTTGCTGTCTACAACCCGAACTACCTATCTCGGTTACATTGCTCACGACAGAAGTTAAGCCGCAACTTCCGCAATTCAATCAGTGGATATTTTATTTATAGCTAAATTTTATAAATTAGCGTTGTCATTTCAATAAAACAGTATTCCGGGGGCCTACCGTGATCATTTCATAAACGATCCAAACGCAGAGTAGTTCAATTTAGGCACCTAAACTGAATCGTCGAAATTGGTACCACGACGTTTATTTCTCAGAGCTGAGTCTCAATGGTTTACAAGTGAATGAAAGACCGATATTGTCTCTGGTCCGAAACTGAAACGCTAAGTCGCGAAAGGGATGCCGCTATATGCAAACCAAATTTTGTATACTAAAACCTCTTTATTTCCTTTGGAAAACCCAAGGAAAACCATAACTCTATGTCATTCCGTGTTCTTAGCAACCGTTGTGTTGATTACAAATAAAATGTTACGCTGTCACTAATCCACGAGTCTCTTTTCTCACTGAAAAATTAGTTTTATCAACGAGGAGTTAAGAAGCACAATGTCGTGAGTACCTATGAAAAGGTATAAAACTTGAATAAAAGTTTAAAAGTTCTTGAAATTTAAAAATATTCCAAGTAAAACACTTGTTGTTGTTGTTTCTTTAAAAAAATATGGCTCTGTCCATCGGAGGACAATTTTGCCAGTGTCTAGTAGTTTTTGCCGTTGTACGGTAAAAAAAATATTTTTGATGTTTACATTTTTCAAGTAAAACACTTAAAATTCCAAAAGAATTGACAGAATGAGTAACTTATACTGAATCGCTAAATTTGACACTGAAGCGATTCATTTCCCACTCAAGTTAAGCGTCATGGTACGAAAACCGCTTGAAGTGAGTGAATGAAAATGTCTGTATCGCTGTCGCTGAACCGTGCTTGAACTGAATCGCAAAAGTAACGTCGTGGTACGAAATAGCGATCCAGTTCAGTTTAGAGCCTAAACTGAATCGTATTAAGAGAGCGTGGCAGGCCCCCTGATGATGATCACTTACAATTTGTACTTAGGTCTTACCGGTAGATACTTTTTTGTTTCTTCGTTTTCAGATATCTCTTGCTCTGCGAATTATATATTATTTCAAAGGTTCTAATTAGTGTTCTGTTAGTTCCTACTTCATATTTACTTTAATAGATACATTATTTTTGAATTGAATTACAAAGATAATGAAGAAAAATAATATTTACCCTAGAAACGTAAATAAACGTAAATACCGTATGCAGTAATTAAATTTCACGCCTACAAAAGCTTAGTTATGCAAAACGTATTAATGCTTAAAAACTGCTCTATTTGTGGCTGAGATCATTATTTTTCGACAGCGCCCAATATCGCAAGAACTATTTAGTCTGTACAAAGCGAAGAAACCGCGAAGCTTTGCGAAATTAATTTGTAAACAATGTGTAACGAGAGAATTTTCCCTCGTTTCAGATAGCGAACGAAATCGTGAAGGGAATAAAGTTAACTGTGTTACAGTGAAACGATTTTTTGTGATGGAGAGTGTATGTGGTCCGTGCTACCGGAAGATAAATACGATACGCTAAAGGTACTGCTTCGAGTTTCAAAATATAAAGTCTAGTTTTAGATTACATAATAGGTATATTATTTTTAAACTCTTTTTCTATCGCTTCATGCTGTCTAACTTTATTTTTTTATCTGTTGTTTGTTCAACGGTGAACCAAAGCTATTCATTAGTCGAAGCCGTCAAAGGCAACATTTAAATTAGAATTACTGATCACGTCATTAAACTATTGTGGCTTATACTTCTGGATGCAAACTTATAAGTTCGGTACCGGAGGAGTTGGGTGAACTCCCGCGGTGCCGCTTGAATAATTTAAAAAGCTACGTCTGCCGCGGGAAGTTTGGCAAGTGTTTTATGGGTACCACGACAATCGCAACCGCTCAACAGCTCGCAGGCACGTCAAACTCACCTCCTGTCACGAAATATATTAATTTGATGAAAGCATTTGCAGTATTATATAACTCTGACAGAACGTTATAGGCCTATGAAATAGTCGTATTGTTTGGCGTATTCCGGAATAAATGCATGGTTGTTGATCTTATTCCTTACAGTCAATCACCAGTAGGTAAACTGTTTTACGTGCCAGCTAATAGGCTATACATGTATGTAAATGTGTCAAAATTATGTACTCACTAAGATAAAACGCACGCAGGATAGATACTCGCAATTATGGACAAAGGCCAAGCGCACCATACTTTTTCAATAAATATTGATGTACTCGTAGGCATATGTTGACGTGTTTTCACGCATAGTTTACCACGTGATTTATTGATGCGCTATCAGTAATTAAGATAAACTTTGTATTTGCGAGAATTCCTATGAAGTTTTGGAATGTACGTTATAAGTACAGATGCGAACGAGTGTCTTGATTTATCGCTATCTTATAAATGGCTTGTTTTCGCAAAAGGCACGCCAAAATAAAGTATTTCGTTTACGTCGCGCCGCTTCTCGCTCGCCCTACAATATTCACAAGATGGGAAAACAGCTATAATTTATGTCGGGTGAGAGAGGGATAGCGATCCGCAGCGTCACATAGGGAGGCAGCCAGGAAACGCGACGGTTACGCGGTTGACGCATGGTTGACGCATCTTTGTACAAATTATTTGATACTAGAGTTTACCCGCGGCTTTGCATGCCTAAACTATTCGATCTAGAGTAGTTACAATTGAAATTCCGGGATTTTACAGAATTCCCAAATAGATCGTGGTTTTCATTAAGATTTTATCCTGTGGGAATATCGGGATAAAAAGTAGCTTATGTGTTATTCCAGACGTCCAGCTACCTACATCTCAAATTTCATGACTCAAAGCCCAGCGGTTGTTATTCCGAGATTTTATCCCTATCCCGTAGCCTATATGTTAATCCAGGGTATTACCTGTGTGCCAAATTTTATTGAAATCCGTTCTGTAGTTTTTGCGTGAAAGAGTAGAACATACATCCAAACAAACATCCAGCCATACAAACTTTCGCGTTTATACTTAATATTGGTAAAAAGTAGGAAGATTCTCTAACGGTGGGTCACCAGTTGATCCCCTTCGCGTGGACGAAACAAAATAAACGACAGGATATTTAATTTCAAAAAATATACGTTTTAAAATATGTTTCGTATCAATCCGTTTTGTACACAGCGTGAATCAACAGTGTCGTGTCGTTTATTTGTTTGTTCGAGGTACTAATTAGAGCTCAATTTGCAGGTAGACGGGCGTTCGAGGGGACGAATAATATGTAAAGTGTCGCCCGGGGTGACTCAGACAGACCCGGTGCCATTGCCAGCCGCGTCAGGCCACCGCCGCCATGGGCAAGAAAAACTCAAAACTAAAGCAGGACACCATCGATCGGCTTACCAGCGCCACCTACTGTGAGTATCTTTATCTTCTAGCTTGCAGTTAATGCCCTACCCTATTTAATGAACTAAAACAATTACTTTGCTCACCTGCGATCTTATGATAGCTACGTTTATGCAAGAAACCGTTTACGATGCTTAGTGGTGGGCTGTTGCTCTGAAGATGAGCTCTGGTTGAGTTCGAAACGCGTTCGTGTAGTGTGGTGGTGATGATAGATGGGTTTGTGTGATTTGTGTGTTCTTACAAGGTGGAGGTGGAGGAACTGCATGAACACACATTTTTTGCATAAATGTAGCTATCATAAAGGTCGCGGGTGAGGAAAGTAATTGTTTTAGTTAATTGACATAGAAACAAAGTAACGCCTGATTCAATCTATGTGTTTATATGTATGTATGTATATAATCAGAATCCCGGAATGGCTCCAACGATTTCGATGAAATTTGGTATGTGGGGAGTTTCGGGGATGACATTTGATCTAGCTTGGTCTTATCTCTGGGAAAATGCTTATTAACGAGTTTAAGCCCGAGGAAAGCTCGGTCGCACAGGTGCTAAATTATTTAACCTGTGTGAAAACGTTTACCGGACCCGGTATATGTAGGTATAACAGTATAAGTGGAAGTTTCACGACTGTCAGACATTCGGAACTATTTATGTGGATTGTTAACAAAAGCTCGCGATTTAACTCCTGATTCCTAGAACAGGTATTTAATTTGGTAAGGTGATTAAAGTGAATAAGTCAGATAAAATCGTCTTCAGTGTTTTTATGATTCTAGCCTCTAGCCTTTACGACGGAGATGGTGTTCCTTTTGCCAAATTGCAAAATATTTACATTTCGTTCTTTTTGAAATTAGAAGTTTTAATTTCGGAAGCAAATACGTTTTAAGTAAAATTAAAAACTGTGTTAACTTCTACATTTAATAGTTAGTTTATAGCGACGTATATGTAGAAGTATGTATATATGGCTGAGGCTGAAGACCGAGAGCTTTCTGAGTTGAACTTCGTAATTCATGTACCGCCCCAGAAACATTATATGTAGAAGTATGTATATATGGCTGAGGCTGAATACCGAGAGCTTTCTGAGTTGAACTTCGTAATTCATGTACCGCCCCAGAAACATTATATGTAGAAGTATGTATATATGGCTGAGGCTGAAGACCGAGAGCTTTCTGAGTTGAACTTCGTAATTCATGTACCGCCCCAGAAACATTATATGTAGAAGTATGTATATATGGCTGAGGCTGAAGACCGAGAGCTTTCCGAGTTGAACTTCGTAATTCATGCACCGCCCCAGAAACATTATATGTAGAAGTATGTATATATGGCTGAGGCTGAAGACCGAGAGCTTTCTGAGTTGAACTTCGTAATTCATGCACCGCCCCAGAAACATTATATGTAGAAGTATGTATATATGGCTGAGGCTGAAGACCGAAAGCTTTCCGAGTTGAACTTCGTAATTCATGTACCGCCCCAGAAACATTATATGTAGAAGTATGTATATATGGCTGATGCTGAATACCGAGAGCTTTCCGAGTTGAACTTCGTAATTCATGTACCGCCCCAGAAACATTATATGTAGAAGTATGTATATATGGCTGAGGCTGAATACCGAGAGCTTTCTGAGTTGAACTTCGTAATTCATGCACCGCCCCAGAAACATTATATGTAGAAGTATGTATATATGGCTGAGGCTGAATACCGAGAGCTTTCTGAGTTGAACTTCGTAATTCATGTACCGCCCCAGAAACATACAAACAAATTAGTTCATGGATTGAAAAATTAAAATGAAAAAATGATTACCTTTCCCAAACCTGATAATTTTTAAATGTTATTATAAGTAGGGTTAGCGCATTATTTTATTCTCTTCTTTAATTCTTTTTTTTTAAAGTTTGTAATAAACAAGAATGTTTGGAATTGTAATTATTTAAGTTTATGTTTGTATCTGTGTTACTTCATAGTTTTGTAAGTGGTTAATTACAAAGGTTTTGTATTGCATTTATCTGACATTTTTGATATTTATTTGTCATTCTAATTTTATTGCTAATATATTTTCTAACTACAATTAGGTTTAAAAAAAAGTTGGTAAGTCTGTTTGTTTGTTTGTTACTTCATCCGGTCTAAACCGATTTAGACGAAATTTGGTACACATATAGTTTGAGTCCCGGAGAAGGACATAGGATAGTTTTTATCCCAGAAAATTGCATAGTTCCCGCGGGATTGCGGTAAACGAACTCTGCGCGGACAGAGTCGCGGGTAACGGCTAGTTTTGATTATATTTTTACTATGTAATTTCATAACCACTAGTTATTTACTTAAAAAAGTGCTGCTTGAAATTTTTTTTATATCCTACTGGATGGAAAACGAGCAAGTGGGTCTCCTGATGGTAAGAGATCGCCACCGCCCATAAACTTCTGCAATACCAGGGCAACCAGGGGTATTGCAGATGCGTTGCCGTCCTAGAGGCCTAAGATGGGATACCTCAAGTGCCAGTAACTTCACCGGCTGTCTTACTCTCCACGCCGAAACACAACAGTGCAAGCACTGCTGCTTCACGGCAGGATTAGCGAGCAAGATGGTGGTAGCAATCCGGGCGGACCTTGCACGAGGTCCTACTACCTGCTGCAATTAGCATTCACTGCAAAGTAACACCAGATTATGCATAGCCTCCAGATTTTATCGTGTACAGTCTTTACCACAGTTGATTAGGTTGTACTCCAAAATGACGGCTAGTGAACTTTAGCGCCAGTTTCTTAATTAATTTCATTGAGTGGCTGTAGTGCCTTATAAGTTTCAAAGTAAAATTTCTTCCTGATTAGTAGACGTCGTTTAGAGGAAAATACATAACTAGGTTACCCTCGACTATGTACGTCTGCCCAGAATTCGTTACCTCTTTACGTTTAAATCGCTGAAATTAAGTTTAGTACGGAGATACATACTTTGAAATCCTGAGAAGGACATAAATAGATCAGTAGCATCTTTGATCTAATTTTACAATTTAAAGGTCTGTTTTATCAAATGACCGCTTGGCAAGGGAAGCAAAGAAATGCCACTTTTAGGTACCTACCCATTCGATTAATCAAACGTCGTATCAACATGGTTTTGCTCGTGGGCAGCGCACCGCTGAGGTTTCAGGCCATTGTCCAGCAGCAAATGAAGTTTAATAGTGATAAATTGACGTGGTGTATAAATAAGTGGTCGCGTGACCACAGGTTACTAAGTTATGAAGTGGAAGCCACGCCTCCCGCCTCGTGATTCAGTAATCTCGAACCCATTACTGACTATTACAAAAATACCAAACGTTAAAAGTAATCTACTGGTTATTTATTTTGTACTTTTCCTTTTATTACCAATTAAACTTTTTTTATTCCAATGAGCTTCAACTTAATTTGTTGTTGGAAATCAACAGGCTGTATATACCTGTAGTGGTTTAGAAAGCACGCAGATCGTTGATAACGTTAGTAAATATGCCTATTTTCAAAGTGATCCAGGTAAACAAATCATTGAACTCTTTAATACCTAAGTATTAATCAAGTAACTAACCAGTAATAATCATGAATGGATAGCGAACTGAAGTAAATAACAAGGTTAAAGAATTCTGCTGCTTTTGCTAAAAGTGGCTCCGAAGCGGTAACGTTCCGTGTGCTCTACCTACCCCATTTGGGAATACAGGCGTGATGTTTGTGTGTGTGTGTGTGTGTGTGTGTGTGTGTGTGTGTGTGATCTGTAAGAATTCTGATATTCTTGTGCAAATTCTGATGTGTGGTTTATGTTCCAGTTCGTTTTACCTACAGGCAGTACTACCATAATGTAGAGTGGAATAGAATTATCCCAGGTGCTCAGAACTTCGATACTTAGATTGCAATCACCTTGTTTTTTGTACTTAAAGTATAAATAAGTCCTGCCATGAAAGTTATCATTCACAGTAGGACAATTTAATGAACCTACAAATTCCGTTCTTCTTTTACCAAGTGTAAAGCCTTTAGAGTAAAGCAATTTGTATTGCTACTTTGATAAGTTACGGTGTACCGTAACTACCTGCATACAGCTTTAGGACGAGATTAAGTCTGAACTGTATCCTCAGAAACAACTTCAATTTAGAAGTACCTTTGGCTTTCCCATTTTATCTTTACAAACTTGAATCGTTTCGAACTCGAATGGTTCTACGGGAGTATTTAATTCGTTGAACTTCTGCAAGATTTTCTGATAAGTTTACTTGCTGTCTGTTCTTTAGTTTTTACGGCTTCGGTACTATCAGTATTGGAACTTACGCTTTTCAGTACCCAGAACGCAGTCTCGGAATATAAAAAGCTTTATTGTCTCCATGTAACGACAATTTCACAATATCTAGGTAAGCTGTGGTATAATAATTTTCATGGTAATATAGAACGACCTGAAATCTTTCGAGCAACTTACACTATACTCGTATTTACGAAATCCTTTATAATATCTTGTACTCAGCAGTTTACTTTGTTCTCGCCGTGTGTCAATTACATATGTAATACGCTATGGTAGGTATATAAGTTCCATGAAAATAAACATAGGTACAGTCAAGGGCAAAGATATCGACACGGCCAAAGTTGCAAAAATATGTACACACGGTCTTAATGTTAAGTGCATAAAGTCGTGTATACATATTTTTTTAACTGTGGTCGTGTCGATATCTTTGCCCTTGACTGTACCAGTCTGGAATTTTGTAACCAACTTGCCTGGTTATTACTTGCGAAAATTGTACATTGATTTTATGAGATCATCTCTGGGCTAATGTCTGATATTGTTTGCAGCACAACACGATACCTACTATCTTTGTTTATATTTGAATCAAAGTGGTATTACAGCAAAACCTAAAACGAGGTTATGTGGGTGCCAGCCAAGATCGCAAGGCAAAACTTGGACTGAGCATGCCACGCCTTCCGTATAAAACGATGAGCAAAAATCGTTACGTAATGGATTCCGGGGAATGGTGATCGGAACAGGCAAACCGAAAAGACTTAGACGCTTTTCTCAATACATTTTCGTCTACAGAGATGAATGGTGTTCCCACCATAAACGAACGAAACGAAGCATTGGAGGCCTTTTTCCAGTAGAGAGATAATTATAGTCTGTTAAAGAAAAAATAAATAAACCTGAGAGTAATAGTTACAGGCTATGACAACGACGATTCTGAACTTTCTTGTAATTATTCCGGTGTCCGGTCCCTTGCTCTTAAACTCGGGAAAAGACTTATTTAATGTAGCTAGTCTCGTCTTGTATATGGATATCATAACCAAAACTTGGGGTCGTGTCTAATTTGACAGCTAGTTGAGAGCGCCCACAAGTCCCATAGCTAGCTTTGTGTGTTCAACAAAACATTTGTTTTAGTAATGCGTTGCTGGTGACTCGTCTCCGAACAATTTCGCGGCGCACTCTCGGGCGGCTTTATACTTATGGCTTTAATTTAAACTTGGTTGAGTAGACTTTAGACCACACACGCACATACAGTAAAAACTTTTTGCCATTCTTAATGTATAAGTGTTATAATGGCGGTTTCTGTTACCTTTTGTTTACTAAAGTGAGGTCGTATTTATGAATAATAAGACTAGACTAGACATGACGACTGAACGAGCGTAGGTAGATGTTTAAGGGTGAAGTGAATTTAAAAGGTAAATATGCAAATCAAATTCTTTAGTGTTTGAGTGTTCTTGTTTCATTAAGTACTTATTTATAACTATTAACTTCCTCTAATAGTTCCACTCTTAGACACTAATACACTATTAGATGACCGGAGACTTTTTGTTATCTACGATAAATGGAAAATCTTTACGATCAAAGCATACACACAATTATGACCATTTTGGAATAGGTACATTTAATTAAAACAAAAGCTTGAATTTAAAGTGAAAAGGATTCATAACCATCATTTATTTCCAATAAATTGTGGTATTAAGCTCGTAGGGGCTTGATCCTTGTTCTGAAGTAATTGCAGTGTTGGCCAATAAGTGACGAAGTTGGTTTTATAGCGAAGTTAAGTGAGGAAGTTTCTCGACCGGCGCCAATTGGACGGTTCCAGGAGCCGAGGCCGACGCGCGAGTCTCACATCTCTTGCCACAGAGTACATAAAATAGCTACTCTGCTGAGAAAAAAACATTGTCAACTGCGCAACGATAGGGCCACATACATACAAAGCACGCGCGATCCGGCGCACGCGTTAATGGCCTATGCTTATGATTTTCACTGGTCAAGTCAATTAGGTTTTTCTCGTAGATGATGACTCGCATTTACTTATCATAGCGCCTTATAACTATTGTCGTCGTCAACTCTTTATTTGTCCCACTGCGTGCAATGAATGCGCGTGATCGAACGGACATTGTAAAATAGTTGTAAAATAGTTGTAAGTATAATTCAATACATTTCAATTTACCAGTATCGATGTTTATTCGTACGAGATCATCACTGCATTTACCGCCAACTGAACTCGTCAGGCACTGAATAACTTAGCTAGCTTTCACATACTTATCAAGTGCAATTTTATGAGTTGATATCTCTGTTGAGATATTTATCTACTCTGTGCTTCGTTCTTTCTCATCATTCCCACCAATCTTAGGATTCGATATATTTAAAAAGTTCTTTTATTGACTTTTTTATATGTATAAGCAGCGCATAATGGCTGAGTTTCGGTCGTATTTACTCGCAGTCACAAAATGAGGTTTTTGAGCCACTTGCCACTGTTCGTAATATTGACGAGTAATGCTAATCGTGTTGTCTACATTTTGTTGGCATAACTTCTGGATTGGTACGATTTACTACCATGTGTTCATATATCTTTCATCAATAAATATTCATTTCAACAACGATAGATAGTAGTTTGCATAAAAATTGTATGAATACAGTTATAGACTTTTTTGTTTTGGAGTTTGAGCAGGAAATTTTTAGCCGGCTGACTCCCGTAGGTAATCTATATTTTTTAAATAACAAATTTGCAATAGATGCTTTTAATTCAATAAATATGTAGACGGGTGCAGACCATTTTTAAACGTAGGTATCTTCTACTATTAGAAATTACCAAATATATACTAACCATAACAAATATTCGCTGAAAACGAATACTAAATTTTAAATTAAAAGAGGCGCCAACTCTAGTTGCTTTACTTCATTATACTTTTTTAGGGTCCCGTAGCCAAAAGTCAAAAACGGAACCCTTATAGTTTCGCCATGTCTGTCTGTCTGTCTGTCTGTCCGTCCGCGGCTTTGCTCAGGTACTATCAATGCTAGAAAGCTGTAATTTTGAACGAATATATGTAAACTATGCCGACCAAATGGTACAATAAAAAATTAAAAAAATAATTTTTAGAGTACCTCCCGTAGACGTAAATGGGGGTGATTTTTTTTCTTATCCAACAAGTGTGGGCCAACCATTAGGGGTTGCTAAAACGATTTTTCTATTCATTGATTTAATTGCAAATTATTCAACTTTAAAGTGCAAATTTTCATTAAAATCGAGCAAAAATTTGAAAAAAAAATCAGTATTTGTAAGTATATCAAACTTACAAGGAAAACTATAACGGTTAAGTTTTCAGAATTATTAGTAGTTAAAGTAAAGTTAAATAGCAGCCTGAGGTATAAAATATACATATTACCTAAACTTGGAATATTCCGTACAAAAATATTACTTAATTTCTTCGTAAAGCTACGGAACCCTATTTCGGGCGAGTCGACACGCTCTTGGCCGGTTTTTTTACTACTCAGTTATTGCTCTTTTCAAGTACCATAAATTTTTTTTGATTTAACCTGTGTTTTCTCTCGCCGCTGTTTGATAGAATAAAAAAAACAGATATTTATCACATCAAAATTTGATTTTTTTAATGTTATTTAATAACAGAAACTTAACATAGATTGATGGAACATGCCCTTCGATAAATGCTACTTCGTGTGAAAACAGGCAGATGTCTTGGCGGTTGCACTTTTAGAAGCATCACGTCTTTACGTGTGCCCAACCCATAGGCGAGACGAAAGCGTCTCCCTCGTAGTTGCCGTGTACAGGTTTGTAATACGAGTAGTCCTGCTTGACCAAATAGCGGGGCACAACGTGCATTGCCGCTGCACGGTGCCAGAGTTTCACTGAAACAAAGGCGATTGTATTTGTGGTCTTGTTTGCTGACCTTAGTGTATCGACGGCAGGAACGTGATGCTTTAAGGACGTGAGGGAGTACCAGTTTCAATTTTCCGATCCAATTTAAATATTTTAACTAATCATAACAAAGTGAGAAGGTACTTAATCGAGGTGCGAGAGCTATCACTCTGCTAACAAAAAAACTTGTTGCCTGTTAAATAACATATAATTAACTTACTAGATTTTGCCCGCGGCTTTAGCTCTCGTGGAATTCGGTTATCGCGCGGTGTT
>NC_133472.1:32190916-32191168 GCF_025370935.1 Choristoneura fumiferana
TTAAAATCAGTTAAGCTGTTTTGAGATATTGAACATTGAACTGACAATGTCGGGGTTTCTTAACCTTTCTAAGCGTAAGGTTATGTTATTATTTATCTAAAAGTTCTGTTTCACCACCTATTGATTAATTTTATTCGACGGATCAGTGATACCGTCTCCGTCTATTGCAACAAAACAACAGAGACGGCATCGCATTATCCGTGAAAATTTTTATATTGGATGGTGAAACAGAGGGTAAGTCTACGTATCCTA
>NC_133472.1:32191268-32193708 GCF_025370935.1 Choristoneura fumiferana
ACATTTTTAGCTTCATCGCTATATGTCACGTGACCAGATTTGACGCTGGAAACGAGCGTCGAGCGATTAGCATGGGGCCGCGGCCCCAAACATCAAACGGACTTCACGGTACTAACGCCATCTAGCGGGTTCTCTATCGTTTTCATTTCCCATAAAGTAATTTATTTCTGAAATAGTAATTTCGACAGAGTTAATATTAAACTAATCTAAACCTAACCTACTGCATTCTATATGATGACATTTTAAAAAATCCTGAAAACAGCACGGTCCTATATATTTTATGGCAAGTAAAATTCGGCCAAGTAAAGGTAAACGCATCTAGCAATATATATCGCCTCTGTGAAAACCCAAATCCGGTGAGACCGTTATTGTGTCTCCCCGTCTCACCGCTTGTACTTGGCGTGCTGGCGGGGCCCCCCCTCGGCGACCACGACGCAGCAGCCGCGGTGCAGCACGACGCAGCCGGTCATGTGCAGCTGCATCGCGTTGACCTCGACCTTGAACTTGGCCGACGCGCACTCGAACAGGTCGCGCACTCTGGAAGGACAGTCAACTAAATAAATATCACAAGACACTTCTTGACACCACAGAGTACATATATAACAGAGACACCTAGTACAGCAAATGGTATCACCCTAATACTGGCTATTCAGCTGGCTATTTTTCATTCCTTCGATTTCCAATAGATGGCAGTGAGTACACTATTATGCCGTCGTGAGACACTAAGGATACGGTACACTGACAACAACAAGCTCACCAACTGAGCCTAGACGACTAGTACGCATGTATGATCTTTTATTTACGTCATTAGAAGAGAATGGCATGTTTCTCTCAAATAGTTTCGACGATGAAAAGCAAGCGCGGGGCAAGCCCAGCAAGCGCATTCCGCTTATTCGCCATCTAGCGTCACAATTGCAAACACTACGAAAGCCTCATAGCTGAAATGTAGCCACATGTAGCCTTTACTTTCGTATTCTCAATTTATTATTTTATGGTTTTTCTTATCTTCAAATTAAGGAGTTGAATTAAGGTTGATGTGAAGTTGTGTTATAAAATATGCTAGTCTTTATTTTAATCTCAATATTTCTGCTTAATTCGGCTTATTCACATTTTATAATTTACAAATGTTCATAGTAGTGCCATCTATTGCTGTTTTTTTGTATTAAACATAGCTTGTAGGGATTGGTAGGCCATGCTTGACACCAAGAGGGCTAACGTTTTTTGTCTCACCAGATGGCACACTGTTGAGTGAGGTTTTTAAGTGTGGCTTTCAAAGTCTGTTATTACGGGCGTGAAAACTGAGTTTAGCTTAAAATCATATTTAATACACCTTAAAATCGTACCATAAAAATATCGAGCATGCCACAGTGTTGCATAGTCTCCGTTTTGTTCGGAAAAAAAGGGAGGACAAAAGTTTCCGATACACAAAACTGTCTCAAAACACAGACATTCATTGCCCCGTAGCGCATAATTGCCATAATTAATTTCAGGTAATGCAAAATATTCATAAAATTATTCTAATTATAAATAAACCCGCGTAGCTCACCCAAAAACTATGAGATTTGACATTTCGGAGACCTCACGCTACACTAGCGCCTCTAGCGGCGAATTCAAACGCGGTAGCCCCCATTGACCTAGTTTCAAAGTATGCGAAGCTTGTATGTACGTAAACTCTTTATTGGTTTTTGGAGTATCAACACTCCTTCGGAACTAACCGCTCACCGGGACAAGAGATGTCGCTTTTATCTTATCTTAAGCAATCAAATTATGATTGGTATTTGGAATTTTCTTCTGTTCTTTTCTGACTGAGTTTACTGGTTATCGTACGTACCTGTATACTGCCACGTTAACACCCATCGTCGTATCTTCTCTTATTTTACGGTCGACCTGGAATTAAAACATAAATAGCTTTTAAAACATTAAAAAAACCGGCCAAGAGCGAATCGGGCTCGCGCACGAAGGGTTCCGTACCATTATCTATACAACATTAGACATTAGCAAAAAAAAACTGTAAAAAAAACAAGATTGTTGTATGGGAACCCCCCTTAAATATTTATTTTAATTCAATTATTTATTTTCAGTGATTATACAACTAAAGATTCTGTGAATATTATAATATCAAGCAAAAAACGAAAAAAACAATCACATTTGTTATTATATTATTTAGAACCTGACTACGAAGCTTGAGGTCCCGGGTTCGATTCCCGTGTCGGGGCAGATATTTGTATGAAGAATACGAATGTTTGTTTTCTCGGGTCTTGGGTGTTTACTATGTATTTAAGTATGTATCTATCTATATAATAATATTTATCCGTTGCTTAGTACCCATAGCACAAGCTTTGCTAAGCTTACTTTGGGACTAGGTCAATTGGTGTGAATGGTCCCGTGATATTTATTTATTTAATTATTCTATGGGAGCTCCCCTTAAAGTATTTATTTT
>NC_133472.1:32198095-32226590 GCF_025370935.1 Choristoneura fumiferana
GGTAAACTGTTTCCGACAGCAATATCTTTGTAAGGAAAAGAGATAGCAATACTAGTGAAGGTCACCGTTATACCGTTAGGTAACGCGCTGCGACAGCAGCCACTTTGGTTACTCCAGCGCCTGTGGTTGAATGGCTGTGCACAATAGTGTTGTCAAAACGACACAAAAGTTTTTTTGTGTTTCAACTTTTTGGTCTGTCTATTTTATTATGCACCGATTCAAGACTAAGTCTTTGTAATTTTTAAGACATTATTAATTATGGTTCAAATGTTTATAGGGTTTTTCGCCATGTCTGTCTGTCTGTCTGTCCGTCCGCGGCTTTGCTCAGGGACTATTAATGCTAGAAAGCTGTAATTTTGCACGAATGTATATGTAAGCTATGCCGACAAAATGGTATAATAAAAAAATACAAAAAAAATATTTTTTAGTTTACCTCCATGGACGTAAAGTGGGGGTATTTTTTTATTTTTACCTTGTAGTGTGGGGTATCGTTAAATAGGTTTACCATTAGGGGGTTGCTTAAACGATTTTTCGATTCAGCGTTTTTTTTGCAAAATATTCAACTTTAAAATGCAAATTTTCATAAAAATCGAGTGTCCCCCCCCCTCTAAAATCTAAACCAGTTTAAATTAAAAAAAATCAGGATAGTAGTAAGTATATCAAACTTACAAGGAACTATAACGAACTATAATGGTTAGTTTTTTTGAGAATTATTAGAATAGCAGCCTAAGGTATAAAATATACCTTAACTGTATACGTGTCCGACACGCTCTTGGCCGGTTTTTAAGTTATATATTGGCTTATAAACTATCTCTATGCCAAAAGTAACGTCGATCCGTCGCTCTGTTTTGATGTGAAAGACAGACAAACATACAAACACATAAACATACAAATTTGTTTATTTGTACACACACACACACACACACTTTCGCATTTATAATATTAGTATGGATTGAATCAGGTAATACTTTGCGGAGGTCGAAGACAAGAAATGTGCGTTCATGCAGTTCCTCCACCTCCACACTGTAAGAACACACACAAATCACACAAACCCATCTATCAATTCACTACCACCACACCACACAAAATTTATTTTAATTAGACTTTCACCCACTTCTTTTTGTTATACTAATTGTACGTAGTTCTGATGTGATGACATACAACAATATGTGTTGATCTAATAATGAACCTAAAAGCTTCCAAAAACCCAAAATGTCACTTGTAAGTACCTAATCATGATAGTCAATAGTTATTTGTGCAACAAGAGAGCAAAGTCGTTTTTTGGTGCGAATGTTGATTTTGAATCCCGAGTAACCGAAGGATTCTACAATTGAATCACGAGCGATAGCGAGTGATTCTAGGTTAATCCTGAGATCAGCGAGGGATTCAAACACAAGAGATGCAAAAAAACTTTGGTCTCGTGTGACACATACAACGTTTCACCTGAGCAACGAGAACATTTAATTTAAATTAAAGGTTAAAATAAAACCACATACCTCTATTTAGGAGACAAAAAATATCAATAACTTTAAAATATAATCCGATTGTTTAGAAATAAATATAGTACTTACCTATATTTTTAATGGTAAGGGTCAACACAGTATTTTTTTATTAGGTATGTATGGTGCATCTTGCTTAAGTAAAAAGTAAAAAAAAATTAAGTAAAATTGAGCAGGCTATTCGTTCAATTATGCTCTTTTAGTTTGTTAATTTATATTTGTAGTTTATATTTGAGAAAAGCACCGTACAAACTTCGAACAATATGTGGTATACTTAATCCCTCTAATAATGCACTATATACTTAATATAACAGACGTTTTGTAATTTTGCGGTTATATGTGTATCCAAACGTTTGTTTGTTTCTTTTTGGGCCTACAGAATTTGAAAATCGAACTTAGTATCGATTTGATCCTCTTTCGCTTTTTTCATATTGAAGTGACAGTGACAGACCTAAGTCAAGTTCAAATATTTGGAATTCAGTGAGTGGACCAGCACTGTCCTCAGAATTTAAAAGTAGTGGTACCTATTGCTTAAATTAAAACTGATTTATGAATAAATTGTTCTCGCGTTGTGTTAGTAAAATCTCATTCCTTTCCAATAACCCAATTTATAGCTAATGAAATTAACCTATCAAAACATTTATTTATCACAGGGTGAGATGGAGAAGTAAAAAGAAGACTTTTTAATAAACTTAAGAAAAAATAAACTTTGCTTTATGGTGAATAGATTATCGTAAGGAAACACACACATGTGTAGCCCATTTTCTCTTCTCTAATTCTGAGACGAGGCCTTTCTCTAGCTTTGGAATTGGACTTAAACGACTTAAACGTCAGTGCCCTTAGTGTAAGTTTTCGGTTACAAAATACGTCTCGATCGCGTTCGCGTTAAAATCTCAATTTGCATGGAAACACGAACATCGCAAACGTTCCACTAGAGGCGCTGTTCGTGTTTCCATATAAATTGAGATTTTAACGCGAACGCGATCGAGACGTATTTTGTAACCGAAAACTTACACTAAGGGTACAGGTTACGCTACGTTTCATTTACACTACATCAATTAATGTCAGTAGTACACGGGTTACATCAAGGTTTATTTATGCCATAGTTTATCAAACGGATAATTCATAGTCATTGTGTCCGGGGACAGTTTAATGCGCTACCTAAATTTAGGCACACGACTGTTTAGGTACGTGCATGGTATGTATACCTCATGTGATTTTATGTGCTTTTGCGTAACAATCCTTTTCTAGATTTAGATTTGTACAATAACATAATAATAACTATCGTTATAGTTAAGGTAGTAGTGTCATAAGCTTTCTCAAGTTGTGTGTGTTTTTACTTTCGGCTGCAATAGCCCTATTTTCTTCATTAAGCTAAATGTAATTTACATACAGTAGGTACAGTCCGAATGTTAATGTCGCTCGAGACTCGTCGGTTTTCTTCGTATTCTTGAAGATAGAAATTAGAAAAAAAATAAAAACGATGTTTTGTTTCGAGTTTCGAGTTTAGAACAACATTAGCAAACTAGTTTAGGTGTACGTATCTCGTATAGTCCGAGAGCTGGTTCTAATTTTTGGGTGGGTAAGTACTTGAGGCAAGCTGAAAACTTGTCACATACTTCTTCTATTATACCCCAACACAGAACTGGAGAACTTGGCTGGTGTAGAATCGTCTGGCTTGTTTTTTCTCTAATTCTTAAAAATTCAACTACAACAAATAAAAATTGCATATTGCATAAAACATAAATCTGGAAAAAATTGTTTATTTGTTAGATCACCTGGTAGGTAGAAAGTCCCATCAAACTGATCTGTCTTTTTATTTTATTTTTTAGTTATAAATAATACCCTATTAAATTTTCGCGTTACCTCAAATACATTTCTTCTTTTCTAAAATGTTAATGTCCCGCCTAAATCGTCTTTTAACAGTCAACATTCTAATTCTTTAAATATTCAACTACAACATATAAAAACTGCATATTGCCTCATATAATTGCATATTGTTTTAGAAAATTTTGGGGTTGATTTAGCTCCGCTATTTACCAGTCAGGTCTACAGTTCTGTGTTGGGGTATAATTGGAGTTTTCAGCTTGCCTCAAGTACCTACCCAAAAATAGGTGCCAGCTCTTGAACTATACGAGATACGTATACCTAAACTTCGGAACTCGAAACTCGAAACAAAACATACAGGATATAGGAACAAAACTATATGGGATACTAGCTTTTGCCCGCGTCTTCGCTTCTCTGGCCCATAATCTGGTATCTCCATTCCAAAATTCACGTCGATCTGTCGCTCCGTTTCGACGTGAAAGACGGACAAACATACAAACAGCGCGCGATAACCGAATTCCTCGCTAGCGAAGCCGCGGGCAAAAGCTAGTATAAAATATTTACGCAAAGTTACGACACTAGGAAGGAAAATATTCAATGTGAGAACTAGGTAAGTACCTACTGTTAGCTAAATCAGCCTGTCTTGTTGTTCCAACTCGTTCACTGATAACAATCTTAATTGTAGAGCCTTCTTACCGTTTTCTTACCGTCGGGCGAAGGAATTCATTAATATTCGGAGGGTGCGGTGTACTAGTTGGGGGTGATGAAATGTATCGCAGCATTCGCAGCGCTCATGGTGGCCAAAAGAAGAAATAGTTCTGGCTATGTCATCTGTCATACTCATATGAATCTGTCATTAACAAAGCAATTTGTATAGTCTTTAACTACCTAATTTTAGTAATTAATAGATGTTTGTGTTATGATGCGAGCTTGAATTATGTAATTTTACTATTATACAAAGAAACCAATAAGATAGCTTTATCTTTCAGTTTTACAGTAAAAGTACAACTAAACATGAAGTAAACAAACCCTGACATAACGAAAATAAAACACACTTTTTGAATAAATTTTACTTACCTCATTTAATTTTAATGACCAAAAATTAATTCAAAACCTTTTGTCCAGCCAAATCACGGTATCACAGTAATTTTGTGTTATAAATTAATACGCTATAGGTTTGATTTTGGTCACAATGTCGCGATGAAATTTCAAAACGTCAGAGCATCAGAGCCAAAAAAGTTGCGGACGCTAGGTGGCGCTGATGTCGTGCACAGAGCCAATAGATACCTATCTGCGTTGCTTTTTAGGGTTGTACACAACCATCCAAATATAATTATCGATTGTGTCATGGTGCGGGACATTATTAAAGCAAAATCGACCATTCTGTTCGAGCTGATCTCCAAATTTCTCTTAGGTATATACTTTTAGCTCTAGGATGTACATTTCGCCCAACTTAACGAACGGCGCCCAGACATACAGGTCATAATTGTCTACTTATAACGCACCAACGCTCGCGATGGCATTCACCATCTCTTTCTACCGTTTGACAGAAATAAGTGATGAAAAACTTTGTGATTCCCAGTGCGTTCGGCAATCTCTGGTCTAAAAAACGCACTGGGAATCACAATCTACAGGGATATCTGGAAAAGAGAAATATCAAAGTGTAGTGATTGTTAAACTAGCAGAAGTTTACCAAACACTAATATAATAAGGAAGTTAGATGACTTACCGAGTGTGATAAGGAATCATAAATGAAAACTTTAAGTGCTAATTAAAATACAAGACACCTGCTGTATTCAGAGTAGAAAGTGGTTGGCGGCGCGGGCGTCTTTGGCGGCGCGGACTCCGCATCGTCCGCGGGCTAGGGCGCAGGCGCGGCGAGGCTTTATGTAACGCGGACTGAAATGAAGCAGATCCCAATCCGTGGACTAGCGACCGCTAGGAAACTTTGCTCATTCATCTTTTCCCTAAAGACGGGGTGAGGGGTCCGGGCCGCGCTGCGCTACTCCGCGCGTTACGTAACCGGCGGAGGGCCGGAGGGCGCCGCGACGCGATTTCCACTCCAGCCTTCCCCGCGATCGGACCTGCCCCGCGCCGCGCCCGTGCTCGCGCCCTCGCCGCGCCGCCGACGATCGTGCCGCGAACCAAGGGATCCCCGACACCGACGCGAGAAGCGCCTCACGCACTGCGTTTTTTTCTTTGTCTCAACTTCGACCTATTAAATTCGAGCACTTCACTGTTTCCACTTCTCGACTGAACCGGTAAGATATTTGTTTACAAAAATCTTCACACATTTTCGTTACCATCTCGCTCGGCTACTTGTTATATAACGTTCGCTCATTGTTTTGTTTGCTCACATCTTTGATTTATCCAGGTACACTCGCTTCATGATTTTAGAAACTGCATTGCGATTTTCAAGTGTATCGTATTGTTGGTTTTCTTTTATAGAAAATCTACTTAAGTGTTTAAGTAAACTTGAGGTTTTAGCGTTTTAGGAAACTTTCTGTATTGCTCTAGCGGTTCAACTACACAAAAAAACAGCATTATGAATTATACTCACACTTTTGAAAAAAAGGGTCCCCTAAACTAATTTCAGTTAGGATATTGGAAAACAAATAGGGTTGGGGCGCTGCGTATTTTCCCGCGGAAGTGACGGGATGCTGCCGACGGCTTATTTGCGTCGCTGTGGTCCAAACATGTATATAGACACAGAAATAATATCGACATTGGGTTTCTGTTTGTTCTTGTTCAACGTTCAAATCCATCAATTCGTGTTTTTATTTCGTTATGGAGGACTTTAAAGTAGAAGCTGAAATTGCAGTGATGCATGCGCGTGGTTACGTAATATTTACGGAGTTGTTTGAAAAATGTTTTGTACCTGTGTTGTTAACCGACGCGTATTGTAACACTCACCATGTTGATCCGGCGGCGGCGGAGCTACGGTTGACTAATGGAAGCGCGAGAGAAGGGCTACGGGTGCTACGAAGTTTCGTAGCGTGTCGGAAGGGTTGCCGTAGGGCTAAATTATAATTTCCAGTCGACCCTGCCATGATTAATGCGCTATACGTGTAGGACACGCGTCCGCGCGGACTCGCGCCGCGCCGCCGCTGGGTACGCAAAGACAATCATACCTATATTCATACAAAACAGTGTAGGCCGTGTCGCCGTGTGTCACGAGGTGTAGGTGTTTAATGCAGTTTGAAATATTTCAAATTATATAATGCTAGTGAGAAAACATATGAATCTAATTTTTATTAAAGCATAACATTGTTTTTGTTTGTTTTTATTTGTTTTTGTTTGTTGTTACTTTTGGTGGTGGTGGTGGAATCTGAATATAAACACAGACAGACATTTTAAAATTTCACAGTGAAAAGCAAAAAAAAAATATTGCAACGTTCATGAGTGTGCGCTCATCAAACACGCTAGGATGGGTCCTTGTCATTAACTTGAAGCAGTTAATAAAACAGAGGGTAGCGATTGATATCGGCGTCGGTTATTTAAATGAATCGTTCTCCGAGAACACGATTGGAGCTTAATCGAGAGTATTGGTTGGCCGATAGGGCACAGCGCGGTTTTGTTCAGTTTATGTCACTGAATCAATCCATCAATTTGTGCCTCCAGATAAATGGTTCAGTCGACTCGAACGTGCGCGATCAACCCGAAGCATCGAAAAAGTTCTGCTAAAAGCTGAAATCGAATCTATGGAGCACCTAACCCGAGGGATTTAAGCTTTAGGCGTGTGCGATAAATGTGTTTTAGCAAATTATCGTGCCGAACTATTGATTTCTATATGTTTTCAAGTATCGCACCACACGCTCGTACCGGCACTGTCTGTGGCGGTTCCGCTCGAACTAATCTCTACGGACTACGCTCTAAAATAGTTTAATCTTTAATTCAATATTTTCACATTTGCCGGTTCGTTCTAAAATCAACGAGCAAACACGTTTAATCTACTTCTGTTAACGCCAATAATTGATCAATCTTTTGTACATATTGTTATTTATAAAAATAAGTGACTGTCTGACGGAATAATCAACACGCAGCAGGACAAACCATAGGGCCTAGATATGTAAAAAACCGAATGGAAATTCCTTTCTGAAAAGGGAGAGAGATATGGTCGTAATTTTTTAATTCCCGTGAGATAAGAAAACATTGTTTTTTTTTTGTTTTACACGAGTGTGAATTAGGACATATAATTAGCTATATTTGTATGCCCACAGGCTAGTAACATTATTTACATATAAGTACTTATTTTACTTTAACAGAACTTTTATGATGGGCACCTTCGCGTAATTGTTAATTTCTATTTAATATAACGTTCAAATTCTATTTAATAAATTGAATACAACGATTAAAGGAATTATAGTCTGACTTGTAAAACAACAGCAAAAGTACCTCTCTATTTTGGAAGGTAAGGTGGTAACTATTGATTTTCTTTGCACTTACTGAAATTACGGAACAGCCTGGTTTCGAACGCTCTTTCGGCTTAACTTGACATAGCGAATGAAAAACACAAGTTCCACTTTCACTTGGACGAGTTTAATAAAAAGAATGATAATTAGAGAATTATGATTTTACCATATTACGTAGGTACAAGGGTTGTAACGGAAGCCTTCTTAGCAAGGTGAGATGCGGAGACGAAGAGCTTCGCCTAACGGAGTAGAGGATAACGGAGGCGGAGCCGGAGGTGAAAGTGGAAAAAATATAAATTCGTGATTCATTAAAGAAGTTTAAAGACAAAAATGTTTAGGTACAGTCGAGTTCACAAACTTGTGAGCAAAATTTGATTTAAAATATCTGAACACGCTTCTACGCCGTTAACAATAGAGTCGTGTTCAGATATTTTTGATCAAACTTTTACTCACAAGTTTATGAGCTCGACTGTACTTCACATAAGTAGGTATGTACAACATACTTTTTCTTAGAACTAGTAATCACTTATTATTAAAAGGAAGAAGGGAAAATTATGTGAGAAGGTTTTTTTTTAATTAAATGCTTTTAATTTAATAAGTTGCCTTCTACATCGGAGACCGGAGTTCGTAGTTTGGAATAAAAGTACTGCTGCTCACTCCCACATCAGGTTCCTCAGTCGCCATTTACGACACCCTCGGGAAGAGACTGGTCCGTCCTATTCTAAAACCGGGCATGGCCGCACTTGACGATGAATTTGGATCATTCGTACAATAATTGGTGTCGTCGTCTAGCGAAAACTATATTATGCCTGCCTGTCTATTGATGTCACACAAAGTACCCTTGAACTTTAGAAATAAACCGTGACCATCTTGGCAGCGGATGCCGCCACACCTACACCGCAACTATTGCCGATCTAAACGGCTAAAAAATATCCGGCTCTTACCTGCGCGTGCCGATCAATCAGTATAAAAACTGAACAACAAAGTTCAGCTAGTAACGTAAATTATAATAAAAGTTTAGCTAACAACACAGTGCATGACTGTTGAGAAGCATAACACTTGTACTATTATCTATTCTGTTGCATAATGTTTACATTACAAAACAATAATACCTAGTTATATCATAATATAACTTTTGCCATAACGTTCCTATGGAATAATTCAATTTTATGGATCGGCATACTGAAATTAGTTATAATATCGACCAGGGGGTGTGATATAATTTTGGTTAATAGGTTAATTTAATATTACATCAAGCCGCGAAGCGCCTCAACAAAGCGGAATAGGAGCTCCGCTGACTTTGCCTCACAGTCCTTTATTTTTCGTTATTACAATTATTAAAAGTACATTATGCGTTTTTTAAATACTATTCAATGTGACTATTCGACTATTTTTTTTTATACAATTACAAATTAAGTCAACTATTGTGAAATATGTTAGATACTGGTTGAACACGTAAGTGTAGGTACATTCTGAAGGTATGGATTTCGTTTATATGCAAAGTAAAAATGACACACTAGAGATTGGCCGAACATGGGTTTCATCGAATAAGAAAATTCGGCCGAATGCTCGATAAAACTATTACCGAACCGAACATTCGGCATAATTGGTTCCTAAGAAGAAACAAGAAATATGATTAATTTTTGTTGAAATGTTGCAATTTAATCATGCAACTCTTGATTAAAACAAAAACTTGCTTAATTTCTCACAATAAAGACCTCTTGATTATATTAACTTATTATTTTATTATAAAGATCACTGTAGCTGAATCTCAAATCAGCTATACATTTACTACTTATATTTTGTTTTTAGTTGATGACTTGCATACTCTATGAAACGTTTCTTTCATTTACGTTATCTCTCTAGATACATGTATATATTTAGGTAGATACCTACTTTTTGTGATGGAATTTGTCTTTAACAAAACTTTTGTCTGCTACCTTTTCAGCAACAGTTTGGTAAAAGTTTCATAAAACTTTGAACAATTAGTGTATTCAATTCGACTAGGGTAATTTTTAGGTTTGCTTTTAACTTTTAAAACTACCTACTAATAATTCTCAAGAAAACTTAACCGTTATATAGTTTTCCTTGTAAGTTTGATATACTTACTACCACCTTGAATTTATTCAAATTTTTCCACGCACCGGTTTAGATTTTAGAAAGGGGGGGGACGCTCAAGGTTGGATGAGAAAAAAAACATTCCCACTTTATGTCTATGGTGGGAGGTACTGTAAAAAAAATCGTTTTTATTTTTTTATTGTATCATTTTGTCGTCATAGTTTACATATTATTTCGTGCAAAATTACAGCTTTCTAGCATTGATAGTCCCTGAGCAAACAGACAGACAGATAGACAGACAAACATGGCGAAACTATGAGAGTTCCATTTTTGCCATTTTGGCTACGGAACCCTAAAGAGTAAAGTTCGACGAACGACGAAGAGTAATCGACGAACTTTATCCAGTATTTTTTGTGTTAAAATTCTAAATTATTTTTCAATAGGCACTAAATATAACAATAAAAACACGCTTGCCTTATAGATATCAAAATAATATGAAATCGTTGGCGCTTCCCACAACGTGATTTATGTAGGTGAAATAGGTTCAGCACAATTTTAATAAATGAAAAATAAACTTCAACTTCAATAAAACTTAATATGTTTTCGAAATCGTTCCGTGTGTCTGGTTTATTTCTGGAAAAATTAGGACACCTAATTATGTATCACCTAATCAGTCGGTCGTTAGCATTTTCTTTTATTGATAATATAGATTAATATTATTATTTCGGCACCAAGAGGTTAGAAGTTACGATTACAAGTAAACAAGTATAAGTTTTTGTTAAAATATTACATTTTTAATTAAAGTTTTTTTTTTGCTGAATATACCTACCCCCTTATTCATAAAACTTAACAAGCCTATGTTAACTAACAAATGCTTTGTCCCTTTCTAACAAATACAAATGTCGAAGTGACAGGTAAGGACAAACGAATTTTAGCGGCATTTTAACTAAAATAGGTTTGATTGTCGTTTATGAATAAGGGGGTAAGTCATCAAATTACTTGCGAGATAGAAAATATCACTAAAAAAATCTTACTGAGATTCGTTTGATGAACTCTAGAACGTCGGATTCAACGATTCGGAAAACAAATGGGAATATTTAAATGGACAATTTCGAAGGGAATTACATTAAATTTCTGCTGGTCGTAACCATCATGTGGATTTAACCTAATGAATATTTACTGTAAGAAGTTTAGTAGGTCTCCCGTGGAGACTAGTAAATTGCATTTGCCGCGTCCGGCGGCGGGTTCGCGCGGGTCTGAGGTGTCCTTAGGCGGGGACAGAACAAGACAACCTAATTAAAGAATTAGAACCCTACAAAGAGCCCTAAAATGTGAACGAGAGAGACAGAAGACAGAATGGCAGCTATGTTATTGTAATATTATTTAAGCTGTTGTGAGACATATTTGAAAAAAATACAAAATTAAACAGTTCAACTCACGATTATAAGTCAGAAACGGTCAGACTAGTTTCGACCCCTTCGAAAGATCTTTTTCATAGGTAGCGTTCACATTGTAATAATAATAATTTAACGTTTATTTCAGGCTCTAGTCCCATATACTTCGTGTTAGTTACAGTCTTATAATGATAATGTTAGTAGTTTAATTAATTGCGTTTCAATTTATCAAAACAATAAAAATAAATAAGATGTCAAATCTTGATTGTAATCTTGAGTTGAACCGCTTAATTTTGTATTTTTTCATGTTATTTTACTTTATTCTGTCATGTTATATGTTCTGTCGAACTGCTGCGTTAAGAAGGTACAATTATTCGCCCGGTGTTTCTTGTCTAGGTGATTGGTTTAATATTGATATTTATGATTAGGTAGGACGTGAACTGTAATATTCATCGACATATATGTACCTTACGGCACTAGACTGGCTGTTTGCAACAAAACGCGCGGCGCATCAATCATCAATATTACTTTGACCGCTGTCACGGACGTCAACAGACTATAGTGAACTGTTCACAAAACCGCGCTGTGAACTAGTGTTGTGCGCCGTTTTGATGTAAGAAACATGCAGTCTAGTAGGGTAATTCCAGGATAGATGCCCCACTTTTTGAAAAGCTTTATAACTCAATAATTCATCATTTTATAGCAATGCGTCCAATGCGCATGAACTATGATCCTTAATCTATTATTTTACTGTATTTGTTTTGACATTGTTGTATAGATTTCGTGTAAATCGTACTTTTTTCGACCCCTTAAATATGGGATAGATGCCTACCGTGGGGGACAGACGACTCGGCGGCAAAAACGGGTTAGAGGATAGACGCCCTGATGAATCAAACAGGCTTAATTGAACATTATCTGCTTTTTAACCGACTTCAAAAAAGGAGGAGGTTCTATGTTCCAATGTTTGTATTTTTTTATGTATGTTCACCGATTACTCAGTTAATCGTGGACCAATTTTTTAAATATTTTTTTTAATCGAAAGGGTATTTTTCTTTTATTTCTTTGGAGTCGGTTTTACTTTTTTGTTAAAATTTTTCTTATTTTCATTATTTTGAAATAATTCTTTTTTTTTGTATTTGCAAATACAAGAAAACCACACTAAATATAAATTTGTATACGTATAATTTGTTTTCCGTCATTCCTGGTAAAACTTAGTCTTAGAGTCCTAAGCGGTATTCAATGTTATGGCGATTGCTAAAATCAAAATATTGTTGACTCCTTTTTCTTCCTTCTTCATTTCTTCGGAAGCTGCTTATTATTTATGAGGCATTTTGCCGTATCAATAACATCACATCGGCCGTAGGACGTTCACTGATGGGCATAGGCCTCCCCAATATACCTCCAGTTGCTTCGGTTGGAAGGTACGTGCATCTACCGCCCCTCTGCAACAAAATTATTCGATATTTAAAAAAAGTTGAGGATAGATGCCCCTAAGGGCCGAGGTTTGCGGAGAAGGCGCTTGCTATTATGCCCTGGAATTTTAGTCCCACAGTTCTGCTACTAGCCGAAATTAAAATCGAGGCATCTATCCCACTGGGGCATCTATCCTGGAATTACCCTGCACAGATGTCAATGGTAGTATTGGTCATAGCGGCTACTTGACGGCGCTCGCGCGGAAGAGTGCCCCGCGCCGCCAGCCCCCGCGCCGTCGCATCTCCATAATCATTTCAGCTAAGCGATTTTCACGAAATGTTTACACTTTGATCAAGGGCGCCTATAACTAGGGTAGGTATTTGAAATTCATTTAGCTTACCGGCGTTATGTTAAATAATGCGACGTAGGTATACAATTACAAATTAAGTCAACTTTTGTGAAATATGTTAGATACTGATTGAACACGTAAGTATAGGTACATTCTGAAGGTATGGATTTCGTTTATATGCAAAGTAATAATGACACACTAGAGATTGGCCGAACATGGGTTTCATTGAATAAGAATGTTCGGCCGAATGCTCGATAAAACTACCCGAACCGAACCGAACCGAATATTCGGCATAATTGGTTCCTAAGAAGAAACTAGAAATATGATTATTTTTTTGTGTTATACGTGTTCTTTATTCACAACACAAGATACAATAATATGATAGGAAACAAAATAAATAAAAACTACATAAATAGACTTAACTATAAAAAGAAAACACCATCTAAGAGGCCCTCCTGCGGCATAGACCCCAGCACACTGGCGGCATTACCTCTCTGTACAGTAAGAGAAATTCGCTTGGGAGAGGTAAGCGCCAGCTCTGGGGTCTCCTGAGGTCTCTATAATAATTATGTGTGGCAATTTTCAACTCTGACCACAGAATAAATAATAGTGCTCTGACTGGCGGATAGACTGACATACTGACACAGGAGAAATCTTAGGGTTCCATTTTTCCTTTTGAGGTACAAAGCCCTAAAAATAGTAAGAAACCGGATATTTAGAAACTTCAGAAAACTAGGCTGATTCCTGGTACTTAATAGTTTTTGAATTACGTAGCATACCTACATTTAAAAAGAAATAATAGGTTTAAGTACCTTAATTGTTAAGTTTAGCATATTTACCGGCGAACATAATATAATGAACAAAATAATATGCTGCTTATCATTACCGTAGAAGTAATCTATCTCTCTCGGTCGAAAACCTAAGAGAACGCACAAGGGTGTTCGTCCAAAATGAAATTAGGAGGTAGTTCACTCTGTCTCTGTTACGCGTTACTCAAACAAGCAGGAGAGCTGACTCCAATTGTTTCTTATACCTACGCAGTAAAGGGTGTGGGTGTAGGCCGAGTGGACTCGAGGGATAGGGGGCACGAAGCCTACAAAAACAAACAGACTTGCATACGAATCGTCGCATTACACCAGTCCTATCTGAATTGCCTCCAATCACATCTCTTAAAACAAAATTCCGAAAACGTGCTATAAATACCTGTAGGTACAGAGGTAAAATGAAAATGATGACATCGTGTTTTGCCCGTATCAGTGTGTTTGTATGGAATTAGTTAAATAACTGACTTAGGTAGGTATGTTTAAACTAACATTAATGCAGAATAAAATTACTGGGTAACGTGAACGTAAGAGCCAATAAATACCTATGAACTTATTACCTAATTTTGGCTTTTTTACACGATAAGATTCTTTTGAGGGGATGCAGAATTTTTCTTTTCTTTTCGGTTTCTTCCGATATAATAGCCGCAAGCCGATTCGCGTGAGCCATGCGTTTACAGTCAATCAGAATGCATAATAAGCATTTACCTTAAAAATTCCTGAAGACAGGTGTAGGCTAATAATATATATATATATATATATATATAAATTGATGTATGTATATATATATATGATTAGGTTATTTTTCTTTACCAGTCATATATTATCAAATCGAGATTAGAATACGATTGAGCACATATGTCGTTTATGAATTATTACATGAAATTACATTGGCAATGGTACAGTGCGCAGGTAAATGATAATACTTATTTCAGTACGAAGAAGTTCAAAAGCTTAGGGAAGAAATATAAATTGTATTTTTACCTAATATTTAAATGATTATGAAGTTAATTAAAATACAAGATGTAATTATTACCTATAGGAACACTGTTTAATGCTTTAACCCCGAATGTTTTTTTGATAGGTGCAGCGAATCAATACCATAAAAATTACAAAAAAAAATAGTAACAAATTTGTCAAATAGGTAATTTCATATTTTTTATAAAATAAGTGACACTGCATTTAGGGATTGCAGTACCGGTACTGAAACCGAATTTCTATTTCCCGGTACTGGGTCTACTCCAGTACCGGGAAATACCGGGAAATTCGATACTTTCGGTACTAGAGGAAAAATGTGTTAAATGCTTGTTATGCGTTCAATAAAACGTAGGAAATAGTTTTATAGAAGTTTAATAAATAAAATATGAATCACTGAAATTACCCTCCCTCTGTAATTCAATTATTGAGCATCTTCAACCCTTGCTTGACTCAAAGCGCGACCTTACTTATGCATCCCAACCCAATCCCGATACCGGAATAGCGCTTCGCAATAGCAAAGCAGTCCTCCAGCGAAGTGTGCGGTACTTTGCCAATACCAGTACTGGTCTAATCTCGGTCGCACCATTCAATTTTGTGCAGATAAGGGAAATATTAGCGGTGTTTATGAAGGTATCAAGCGGGTTCTTGGCCCTTGGCTTTGGTCATTAAAACGAAAGCCCCTCTTAAAGACGCGGATGGCTCTGTTATTACAGACAGTCAAAAACAACGGGACCGCTGGGTCGAGCATTATGTAGATCTCTTCTCTCAGCCTGTATTCCTGCATCAGGAAGCAGTGCAAAGCATGCTCAAACTGGACAAATGGACAGAATTAGACGACCTGCCGTCTATAGAGCTACTGTCAATCAGCTCAAGTGCGGAAAGAGTCCTGGCGGTGACGGCACCCAAGCCGGAGTAATTAAACTCCATTGCATCAGACCAATCATGCACAATCTTCTGTGTAAATGCTGGGAGGAAGGAAGTACCTCAGGACATATGCGACGCTAACTCCGTCACCTTATACAAAAGGAAAGGTGACCGCGGCGACTGCAACTGCTACCGCGGTATTGCCCTTTTAAGCATAGATGGTAAACTTTTTGGTCGAGTAGTTTTGTGTAAAATCCAAAAGCTTGCAGAGCGCATGTATCCTGAGGCGCAGTGTGGTATTCGCTCCCAGCGATCCACAGTAGATATGATCATTATACTTCTTCAGTTACAGGAGAAGTGTAGGGAGCAGAACACCCCTCTCTACGTCGCTTTCGTTGACCTCAACAAAGCGTTCGATACAGTAAGCAGGGAAGGTTTATTCTGCGCTCGAGAGCATTGGGTGTCCGCCAAAACTTCTAAGCCTGGTGGTAAAGTCATTTCACGAAGGCATAAAGGGCGTTGTAGATTACAACGGCAACACATCGGAGCCGTTTGATGTTCGCAGAGGTGTGCGTCAGGGCTGCGTTCTGGCTCCTACCCTGTTCGAAATATATTTCGCACTAATATTGGGTACAAACAGCTTTACAGCTTGATAAAGGTTAAAAATATTAAAATTATTATATATTTTTGTATTATACATTGGAAAGAAGGCATACTAATTAAGCTGTCCAAAAAAGGGGACTTGTCCCAGTACTCAAATTGGAGAGGGATAAACCTACTGCCTATGGTCTCCAAGGTTCTCTGCAAGATACTGCTACACAGAATGACGAGTGCTGTCGATTGTACGCTGAGGGGCGAACAGGGTGGATTTAGAGCAGGACGGTCTTGCATTGATCAAATCAACGTTTTACGCATGATTTTGGAGCAGTGCAATGAAATGCGTAGTGAACTTTTCACTTTGTTCGTAGACTTCGAAAAGGCGTTCGACAGGGTCAAGTGGACAAGTATTTGGCATGCGCTAAAAAGAAGGGGTATACCAGTTAAAATCATAAAAATATCCAAAATCTTTATACGGGCTCCTCTTGCCGAGTCATGCATAAGGGACAATTGTCAGACCAGGTACCGGTCACGGCGGGTGTGAAGCAGGGTTGTTTGTTGTCGCCATTGCTTTTCCTCATTGTCTTGGATGACGTGATGCGCAAGGTAACAAGTCAAGAGAGGAGAGGATTGCCTTGGGTAGATGAGGGGGGCCTCGAAGACATAGACTTCGCAGATGATCTTTGTTTATTCGCAACATCACGAGAGCGTATGCAATCCAAGACCAACGACCTCTCCGAATACGCTGCAAGAGAAGGCTTGCGCATAAACTGTGAGAAGACGAAGGACATGCGGCTTAACACCTCGGATGCGGTGCCGATATACATTAACGGCGGGGCCGTTGAGCAAGTTGGCCAATTCGCATATCTAGGAAGTGTGGTCGACCCGACCGGGGGAACGGATAGCGATGTTGAGGCGCGCATCAACAAGGCGCGGGCGGCGTACGCGCAACTCAAACCTGTGTGGACATCCACCGTAATAACTCGACGCACTAAGATCAGAGTGTTTAACTCCAACGTCAAGTCAGTCCTATTGTACGGATGCGAGACATGGTTCGTAAGGAAGGATATCACCGATCGTTTGCAGGTGTTTGTTAACAAATGCCTGAGGCGTATCCTTGGAATTTTTTGGGCTCGAACTATCTCAAATGCAAGACTGTGGCAAATGACTGACCAGAAGCCAGTAAGCCGAGAAGTGACAAGGAAATGGCGATGGATTGGACACACGCTTCGAGGGTCGAATGATCACCTGCCCAAGCAGGGTCTCCGTTGGCAATCTACTGGCAGAAGACGGCCAGGACGTCCTCGGACCACGTGGAGGCTATCAGTTGAGAAGGAGGCTGGCTCAATTGGTCTCGGCTGGGAAGAGCTGGAAGAAGCCGCGCAAGATCGAGCCAAATGGAAAATTCTTCTACGAGCCCTATGTCCCTAGTGAGGGATAACAGGATCACATCATCATCATCATATATTTTTGTAGTACCGGAATTCCCGGGAAATGAGTTTCGTTTCCCGGTACTGAGGGCGATGAAATTTCCCCGGGAATTCCCGGGAATTTCAGTACCGGGAATTACCGGGAGCAATCCCTAACTGCATTCATCAAGAATAAAGTTATAATAAACACGTAGTGACTGATTATGACGAAGCATACTTTATAAATCTATTATCTATAGATGTCTGCACTCAAACTATGATCATAATCATAGAATAACCTTATGATAATATTGATTCAGTATGGACTGCTGTGCTAACGGTACTTTCAAATGGTATTCTCATCTCGATTTTATAATACCGATTGACGTCTGACTTTTAATGTGTAGGTAGTCAATCAAATCATTAGGAACAAAAAGTAGAACATATTAAATACGTACGTACATATTTAAAAGGACCAAAAAAAAGTAAATCACATTTTGCCAAACACCATTAAAAGGCCCCATTCAGCATCCTGCCTCGGTTAACCCGGGCCTTGATTTTCAATGCAAAATAAAAACTCTTAGTTGAATAAAGATTCCGAAAGGAACAGGACTCTAATTTTTTTGCTGTATAAGGTACGGTAGAATTAAAAAACTCGTGAACAGATTCATAATTTGTAGATTTGTCGAAAATTCCAAACTTTTGTTTTTAAATAAGCATCTGACGCTTTGTGACTAAATTATTCGGTATAAATTTTTATGATTGGTATTCATTTACTACTTGCTAAGGTTTCCCGCTACGCAGGATTCTAAAAAGACGTTAATCAAAAGTAAGACAGTGCCACGGACAGTGAGGTAAAAAACAAAGAAAGACCTAAAAAGAGCAAAAGGCTGAAAGGCGAAAGTTCGTAACCGTAAGACTAATGACACGGGACGGACGCACAGGGTTACCGCGTAGCTTCTTACCCCGACGTCAAAGGTTCCCGATCTCTAGGCACTCTGATCTCGTGCGCTCGGTAGGTAAATGCCAAATAATATTTTCCATTTACAATATTTTTAACTAAGGTTACAAAGGTTACGAAATTTAACCTTCCATTTCATTTAAATTTTTCCTCGAATTGTAACGGTAATGGGATGTTTCAAGCTGTATAATTTGGAAGTGGGAGTTACATGGAATTAAAAAAATGAAAATTTTTGTTTCGAAAATAACTTTTGGTAAAAATTATTTGTCAACTTACTTATGGCTTAGTTAGTACTTATATATGAGCTTACAACCTCTTTTAAAGCTTTATGTTTAACTTATGAGTAATAAGTTGTCTGATAATTGTCATATAACAAAGCCGTAATCATTGACGTTAGATCTACGACTTACGGGAATTCCCCATAGATGGGTACCTGTTTCAATTCAATAATTAATGAACTTCAATTACAATGACTATGTTCCAGTGGCTATTGAATTTCAACAGTAATCATATTCTGGCTTAGGTTGGTATTATACTTAGGTATATTTCAACTTGATTTAAAATTAAACATTATAGTGTATAATCCGAAGTGTTTTATAATCGGTCGTAATAAATAATGTGGTAGGTGACAGATTAAAAGCCAGAATAATATAGAGATTCTGCCCATTTCTATCTTAAACATTAAGTCATATACATGGTCTATAAAATTGGATAAATTCATTCCTACCTATATACCTATAATACCAATTGGCTGTCATTTTTAACTTTTTTTTTTCAAGCAGACTAGTCTAGATTAGTAGTTTAGATAAACTATTGCATGGAACCGCACGCGGTGAGATGTTGTGGCATGTGAATACCTACACAATCACTTTATTATCAATTTAAAAAAAGCTACATACCTACTGTTGATTGTTTGCTTAGATATTTCACCAAGTTTCGCTTCTAAATATATATCTTTTCAGTAAGCCCTAGCCGGGTGGTAATAGGAGTGTACAGTTTGCACATGCACTCTATTATTAAGGTATTAAAGTTCATGGTTCGATATTTTTGATCACCTTGGCCGCTCCGAAATATCTGATGGCGACTGTAACCTGTTTAGTTCCTGCATCCGCGCACCACTCGGCGTCTAGTATCCTGTTTGTGTACAATATAGGTAGGTAGGTATAATTATAAATAAACAAAGAGGTAAATTTTGTATATTTTCATCACTAAGCTCTGAAAGTACCTTGAAATCCGTGTTGTAAATTAGATTTACATCTTTAGGGATGTAAGTAAATTTAAAAATCGAATGGGTCTCCTTTATATTCACGAACTGGTAAACAAGGAGATTGTAATGCGTAATACTTACCTCCAAACCTTCATGCTGGCATAATGCTGCTGGCCCGTGCTGGCTGGCTGAATGAATGTGCCAAAACCAAAGACCGCGAGGCAATTAAAAAAAACAAAAGACGGTTTGGCGTGATAAATTTTCTACCGCTCTTACAGTGATTTCCTAGCATTTGTGATGAAAAGTAAAGTGTTCAACTCGAGTGTAAATGATCAATTACACACGCGAACTATAAGCACCCTCGCTCGCTTTACTCGCTCGTGCGCCTAAATATCTTGGGTGTAATTGACCACTTACAACCCTTGTTTATCAATCTACTATTGTTTGTTTACAATATAGTTCTCTATGTGGACTACTTAACGATTTCTATAATCTTTCACAAATATAAAGCTACAGTATCCCAAATTGGCGTAGGCTGATTTTAATCCGGCGGGGAAAGTGCAAAGTTCTACCAGGACGCGTTGTGCGGGCCACAGCTCGTGTTATCCAAAAATTTGTTTTGACTTGTATCGTATTTACATTCCGTATTATGTTGAACTATTGAGTTTTACGTGGCTGGAAGTTCCAGTTGGTATAAATAAGCATTTACAAATAATATTATTGAAGCTCAGGCGCCTATTTATGCGTGGAAAGTTCCCATTGAGCGTGATTCGCTGAGCGCGGGCCGCGCGACACTCCGCCCGGCTACGAATCTGCTTAAATGAAATGACGTAATTTATTTCTCTGCATTTTCTTCGCCTCATTCTCATTATCTGCTTACTTTGAGAAAATGAAAAACTGGAAAGCCAGATACTTTTGTTCACCCGATGAAAAGCATTATAAAGTTTTCGCGAGTGGTTCTGAAAACCGAGTAAGTTAGAGGATCACAAAAGCCTTTCTTATGAAGAAATTGGTTTTGAAAACAGTTCAACGTGAAACAAAAACTATTAAAAGCTAACAACAAGATAATATCAAAATACATCCAAAAAGAGCAAGTTTTACTAAAATCTGGATAATACTCATATAATATTATTTTTTATACCCCCGCCCAGCATGGAACAATTTTATGCAAAGAGAAACATTGTTCTAAGGAATCCAATAATCTTTTTGCAAGCCCTGTACAGATGGTTGTAGTTGTATCCGAGCTATGTCTCGGAAGATTAATAAGTTTCTTGTCCAAATACTTTCATCAGTTCAAATAGGACGGTCATATCGCATTCGGCAATCGACAAAAACGTATCGCATCGCCCCTCGGCAAGATCGATCGCTCGCGAACAAAGTTTGATGTGTTTCGTTACACCAACACGCCGAATGAAACGTTACTTTGCTTCTGTGATTTTCTTTACTTTTCATGCTTAATTCTGTAACTTTTCAATAGTAATAATTCTTGTAAGTTAAACTTAAATTCCCGAGTTATATTTACAAATAAAATTTACTAAATTTGTTTTGGGGGGCCACACGCATTGTATGTAGCTGGGTCAATCAACTTTTCTTGTTTGTTACTCTGTCCCGTTGTCCAAGAGACAACAGTAATTGAGTTTCTTAAAAAAACTGCTTTGTTATATGTAATTAATATGCTTAGGAGATAGTCTATAAAATAATGAGCTTTTAACTATGACAAAAATTATACTCGATTAATTAAACACAGTATATAAACATATAGAAACTCGTGGTTTAAAAGAATTGTCCAGGGGACGTAACCATGGCAACGAAGTACACGAAAAAAATGATCGACCCAGCTATGATCATGAACATTTATTGAGCGGAATGTTAACATTAGTTATAACAGAAAATAGTTATATCTCAATGACACACCAAACAAAGTTGACAAAATGTGCATAACGCAATTTATAGTATTGGTGCAAAACTATTCATTCTCTGGCTGGGACCATTGCACATGCCTATGTGCACTGCTGGTCTTGGGTCCGTTTATCCGATGGATCTGAATATATGACGTGTGCCTTGATTGCACATACTTGTGGCTCGTATAAAAGACATTATAATTCTAGATCTATTTAAGGTAGCATTACGACACCAAGGGATTTATCCCGACGGTCAGCAATGGCTTCATCGAGGTGTTTACCTAATCAAGGCCGACATCTGTGGTGCAAAAACTCCGTCAACTGATATCAATTGTATACAGTTTAATACCCGTGACAAATATTCCATATTTGCATTTTTTTTAAATGTAAGTTTTGTTTTTTTTTTGGCCCAGAATGTAACATTAAAACATTAAACTTGTGAAGCCTCCATAGCTGTTATAGTTTTCCTTTTAAATTCGTTATTACTTATTATGTATGTACGTCAAGTCTCTGGCTCCAATAGTTTCAGCTGGGCGATGATGAATCAGTCAAGACATGGGTATTTTATATAGGTACGTATGGATAATCCATATTTTACGTTTCTTTGTCTCATAGTATCACATTTGAAAATGCGATGCCTTGTTATTAACGCCAGAAAGCGACTACATGAAAATACAATTACGATCGCGTGTATTAGGAATGCAAATCAATGAATTTCAAATGATTTGAATGTGAATAAGGCGACACGGCCGTGCCGAAAGCGTGCCGATAAATGCAACTTAAATTAAATCGAACACTTGGTTAAGGCACATCCACCAGAGCAAAACGGTTGACGAGGAAAGCATGAGCTCTGTGAAATGCCTGCAAAATTGAGTAGGATTTTTTTAATATAAGGAAAAAGTTCACTTCATCGTCACGCTCGAATTTTAAAGTCTTTTTCCACGTTAGCGCGAAAATTCGTTTTTCCAGGCAGCTATCGATAGAGAAAGAAGCCTATTCGAACTAGTGAGGTGAAAAACTATTGTTTTATTTAGAACGATATTCTTGTATAGTCCCGAGCGTTAATTTGGGACCCATTTCGTTAAAAAAAAAACTTTGAAATTGTCATACAAAATGACAGATATTCGATCTTAAGTGGGTCCCAAATTAACGCTCGTGACTGTACCATCTAATTGAGACTTAGGTATTAATGGACTTTTCCTTCGCACACCACTTAGGTACCTCACACAGTTTTTAGGTTGGGTCGCTAGTAATACATGTCGCTACAACATTTATAAAATAAAATAATTCCCATTAAATATCACAAGAGAAAGTCACAAAGTGACCAACTTCAATCCATACGAGGAAATATATAGAGGTTGATTTTTTTGCCTTCGTCCTGTTACGTCCAACCGTCCGTTGCTGGTGTTTATACGTATTAGTACCTAGAGTAGAAGGGTAAACTTTTGTGGCAAGTGTTGTTTACGTCGGTAGGTAACATATATTTCACTTTATTGTTTGCTGAGGTAAAATTGAATGAAGCACAAAGCTAAAGTCTGATTGTTGGAAACGAGTAGGAGATTGCCAGGAAATTAGTGCAGCAGCCGGCCATCGTCCAAGCAAGGCCATGCCTACGCCGTTCCGCCCGGCCCCGAACTGCTGGGTCGCTCGTGTTTGTCATCTTTAATCTCAAATAGCTTCGATTTTGTAAAAAAAACCTATAGGTATCTTTAGTAGGTAAACTAGAGGGAAAGGAGTATATTCGAGCGTTTGGACCGTTCGGTTAAACATCATAACCATCCCACGATTTTATATTACCTCAACGTAGCTGTCTGGAGTTTCATTCAAAGTAAGCTTTCAATAATTTCGAGACGATAATGAAGACACAAAAATGTCGTACAAGTGACATTCAGTCAAAGTAGGCACCTAACTGAAAAATTCAACACTACTTTAGTTTTCGTTTTGATAATATAGTGCTTAAGTACCTACTTGTGACTTTGAGACTTCTCTTGCATCACTTTTGAATAGCATTCGTAGCTAAATAGCCTTGGCAAATTATTCTTGCAGATGTTTTCTTTCAAAATAATAACAGTTGGTAAGTTTAGAGATTTAATAATATTGTGAATAAAAACTTTCCTTTTATATACTGAAAAGATTCCTAAAAGGTACTTAAGCGTTTAAATCTGGCAAAGTCTTTCATCGTGAGGACTTTTGAGGCACTGAGGAGTGCCATCTGCGTGTAGATTCTAGGTTTGTACGAACAAACAGTGTAAAAATTAAAAATTCTTAAACCTTTCAATTGGAAATATATATTTATCCTATTATATTATATACGAATTTATAATATATTTGTGTTGAAGATGATAAGAAGACGATTATTTATTAATTAAAATATTATATTTCCATAACAATACGAACTAGACACATATCGAAAGACAGCTAAACTAGACATATTCAAACCATAGTTAAAGTGTAAGCGGCCAATATAAATCTACAAAGGTTTACAACCTCAACACGCCTCCTTAGATTTATATTTTAATATGGCAACACTAATTAACATTGTTAAACATTGCAAGTATGGCAATATCAAATCAAGTTAATTTAACAATTGCCTGAATTTAAAGAATTTAATGTTTCCTAACGCTTTGGTAAAAATATCTGCAACGTTATCTTCCGAATCAACTTTGACGATATCAATAGTTCCATTCTTAACATTCTCTTGAACATAATGATAATGCACTTCAATGTGCTTCGAATTCTTGTGAAAATTACCATACTTAGCAATAGCTACAGCACCTGAATTATCTCATAAATGTTTACAGGAGCATGAAACGTTATAAAAACATCATCAAGTATACTACGTAGTAAGCTTATTTCAGTTACAGCTTCTGACAACGCTATGTATCAGCAAAAGTGGAAGATTTTGTCACAGTCATTTGTTTCTTTGACTTCCAGTACACAGCATTACCAAATAATCGAATCACAAAAACCAGTAGTAGACTTACGGTCTACTATATCTCCGGCCCAATCGGCATCTACGTAACAATCCATTATAGTAGCTTTTAAATTCTGATAATATGTGAGCTTGAGATTTTTAGTCAAGTACAAATATTTTAAAACACGCAATGCATATTTGAAATGAATTTCACCATAGCAGTTCTGAAATCTGCTCAAGTAATTGACACAAAAGGCAATGTCTGGTCGAGTGCCAGAAACTAATGTATAACAAAGCTCCAATCAAGTTTCTGTATTTTAATATCATCATTTAGTAATTCACATTTCTCAAGTTTGGCATTAATCTCCATAGGAGTTTTAAATATTTTAGAATTCTCAATTTCATATTTTTTTTGCTAACGACTCTATGTATTTTTCCTGGCTTAAGGTCAAAATATTTAGCTTTTGCATAGTCATACTCTACATCAATACCTATGTAGTTCCTAACCTTTCCCAAGTCCTTCATCTCTAAAATGGTTACTTAATTTATTTTTAATTATCGCAACGGTGTGTCATTTTTGCAAGCTATCAATAAATCATCACACATATACTAAAATATAAAGTACAGCTAAGTTATCATCTGTTTGACATAAAGACAATAGTCATATCTGCTCCTTTGAAGCCAATAGTTGTTACAAAATCATTAAAAACATTACTCCAGCTCGCGGGCCTCTTTAAACCATAAAGAGATTTATACAGTTTATATACTTTGTCAGTACCGTCTTCATAACCAAGGCTGTTTTGACATACACTTCTGATAAAACTTTACCGTTTAGAAAAGCAGTCTCTACATCCATTGATGTACATGTAAATTAAATTGGCAGCAATACGATAGCAGTAATTTTAAAGTATGCATCCTAGCAACAGGTGAATACGTATCATCATATAGTGGTTTGTAGAAAACCCTCTAACCACTAACCTGGCTTTATAAAGATCAGCGGACTTCTTTTTTGTAAACCCATTTTTACATCTAGTACCTCTTTTCCTGTGGTGCATTTACTAAGGTCCAAGTATCGTTTTTTACTAGTGTTCATCTCTCGGTCCATAGCCTCTTTCCATTCATCAGCCTCGTCACACGTAGTCGCCTCCTGAAAAGTATCTGGAATCATCGCATCACAATAATTAGCAGTTATACAATAGTAGCCAAATTCTTCATCAAAACGGTGTGGTGCTTTAATTTGTCTCTTTGAGGTTCTCTTTTCATTATTCACGATCTCTTTTACTGACGTTATTATAAGGTACCATGTCTTCTGTTTCAATTCTATCTAGGGAATCTTCCCATTTTTCTTCATCTATATTATTATTTCTTCATTATCATCAAATGCAATAAGCTTAACATCTTCCTCAATAATATCCACGTGTCTTGCAATGACAACTCTATTGTTGATAGTACTCTGTATCCAACATCTGTATATCCTAGTAAAATTCCCATCTCCGCTTTTTTGTCCCATTTGATACTCTTTTTTCTTCAGGTACTCTTACATAAACTTTACTACCGTACATTCTCAAATATTTGCAGTTGGTTTTTCATGAAAAAATAATTCAAATGGCGTCTTTCTTCTGGGTATTTGTCATTATACGGTTTTTTAAATAAGCAGCGGTCTTAATAGCTTCTGGCCATAACATCTATCAACCTTTGCTTCAGCTAGAGGCATCGTGCCATATCCATTAATAATCTATTATATCTTTCTGCTGTACCATTTACTATGTACGTATGCTGGCAAGGCTTAATCATTATTCCTTTTGCTCTTGCGAATTAAATATTCTGCTATTTATGTATTCTTTCCCGTTATCACATCTTAGTTCTTTGATCATTTTCCTGTAATATTTTGCATTTGATTGACATATTCTTCGAAGCATTCATACACTGTTCTTTTGATTGAATACAATACACTCTAGCTATCTTGCTATAATCATCTATGAATGTCAAGAAATATTTTTCTCCTCGATATCCTGTAGCTCTATGTGGTCCGTTAACATCCGTGTGTACAATATCTAATATATCTTCTGCCTTTGTTCTATTATTGCTAAATGGCAATTGTGCATTTTATTTTCGACGCATATAGCACACTTCTAAGATAATCCGCTTTCTATTGTTTAGGTAATCCATCTAATATTTGATTTTTACACATCATGTCAAGATAATTGAAATTTATATGACCAAATGTTCGGTGCAGCTTTTCTTTCAATGTCATATTACAAGTTGCTGTATTTACGCCTATTTCCTTACAGACAAAACTGGTTATTTTGTAGAGTCTCTCATCTTTCTTCGCAATTGCAATCAATTCTCTATTCTTGTTATATATCTTCGTTAAATATCCCGTCGAAACAATTGTGTGATTATCTGTTATCTTCGAATAGCTTAATAAGTTAGCTTTCATCTCTTTTACGTAAATACATTATCTATTATCACTTTTGTTTTCTGTTTTCATAAACAGGAAAATAAGTTTTAATGCTTCCAACCTTTGTCGCTTTCAATATTCTTCCATCACCAACCTTGACATTTATTGGTTCTTTCAATGTTACATATTTATCGAAGTATTCGTCGGTATTTATTATGTGGTCTGTACATCCACTGTCTAAAACCAATTTATTTGTCCTGGCTTAAGAGGAGTATCTTCATTAATCGTCGAATTGTTCACAACGCATGTGTGAAAGCTCTTTTTATAGTATTCTGTATTATAGTAATTTCCTCTGCCTCTGTTGGGTCCGAAATTGTAGTGACCACGTCCTCGACCACGACTTCGAGCATAATGTCCACGACCACGACCTCGGTGTCCGTGCCAACAGTCTCTTTGTATATGCCCAACTTTTCCGCAGGTAAAACATGTTTGTTTGTTCTCAGATTCTACTTTAAAAGCGTTCGAGGTACCCGGCATTTCTTCGTCTACACTTTGGATTTTCTTCAGTCTTATTTTACTTTTTAAAATATTCTACGGTTCTATCTTTTTCTGGCAAAACATCTATTAAATCACCAATAAACTGTAATTTCCGGGCAACGCCTTTAACATATAATTTAATTTTTCACTTTCCGACATCATGGCGCCGGCCTTTTTCAAATCGTTGACAGATCGTTCGAATTCGTCGAAGAAAATGTTAACATCGGAATATTTCGTTAGTTTTTATATTTTCTAAATTGTTTCTGCATACAATTTGCAATGCTGTAGATTGCTTTAAATACATTTCGTCGAATTTTAATATAATTTTGTATGCTGACTCTAGCTCGCTAATGTATTCCAACTGTTGGTTGGTAATCGCACTGTATATATAATTTGTAGCTTGAATATCCATCTCATCCCACTTAGTAGCATCTTCTTTTTCAGTTTTTATTCTAATAGCTACTTCCTTACATTTCTTAAATTCAAGAAATTTCAATAGCCGAATTTTCCAATTGGCATAATCCGTTCCGTCAAAATTGGTATTACGATATTATTACTCATATTTACGACTTACTTGTTTTTCACTTCTTTTACACTAAACGCTCTGCTACCATGTTGAAGATGATGAAGAAGACGATTATTTATTAATTTAAAATATTATATTTCCATAACAATACGAACTAGACACATATCGAAGACAGCTAAACTAGACATATTCAAACCATAGTTAAAGTGTAAGCGGCCAATATAAATCTACAAAGGTTTACAACCTCAACAATTTGTTATCTACCTACTTAATAACCCAATTACATCTGAACTGGTAGGTACTCAAACGAATGCTTGAACCAAATAAGCAAAAACGCGTGCAAAAAAACCTTGAATCTTCCCTTGGCACTGAGCAGCGCTCGATTGTTTGCCAGCACAATGTGATAGGTAATATCCTGGATATTGTA